>NC_073306.1:154975471-155055471 GCF_027595985.1 Sorex araneus | reverse complement strand
CTTCAGTCCCAAAAGAATCGAAGGCCTTCTTTAAGTCGATGAACATTAGACAGAGTGGCATCTTAAACTCTCACAAAACCTTAATGAGTTTGGTCACTGTGTGGATATGGTCTATCGTGCTGAACCCCCTTCGGAACCCGGCTTGCTCGCAAACTTGTCCTTCGCCTAGTGTTCTGCCTATTATATTCAGAATGACATGAGTGAGCAATTTGTAGACGACAGACAGCAGGCAGATTGGGCGATAGTTGCCGATGTCGTGGATGTTTCCCTTCTTGTACAACAGAACGGTCCTGCTGGTTTTCCACTGAGACGGATCCTTGCATTCAGACAGGTAGCGTGTAAAGAGCCGTGCCAGTGTATTGATGAGTACTGGTGGCAGATTCTTCAGGTGTTCGGGTCTGACCTTGTCTGGACCAGGTGCTGTATGCATCTTTACCAACAAAATGGCATGTCAGATTTCGGAAGCGAGGACGTTGGGAACTACATATCCATCCTGCGGAATTTGGTATTTGGGCAAGTGCACATGGCTATTGAATAGGTCCAAATAGAAGTGATGGATAACCTTTTCCTTTGCCTTTCTGGAAGATGTGATAGATCCGTCAGGATGTCGGAGGGCAGTCATCTTGGTCTTGTAGTTGGCAAAGGATAGGTGAGCATTGTGAATACTTTTCCAGGCTTCTGCTGCATTGGCCAACACTGCTGCTCTTCTCTCTTTGAGGTCTTCCTTTATCGCATCTCTGCACAACTTTGCAAGCTTGGACATTAGCTTGTGGTTTCCTGAGGCTCTTGCCAAACAACATTGACCAATGAGCTTGAGAGTTTCTGAAGACAGGCGTCTGTGGCTTTCTCACTCTCGGCTTTCTTCGCACAGTCATGGAGGTGCTGAACTAGTCGATCGTTTTCCTCATTGATGTTGTCAAGGAATTTTTCTTTCTATCTATATTAAATTTGCCAAACAAAATTTAGCACCAACCTGAGAAACTGCTAAATATTTAAGAATAGTTGTGTTTGTATATATATATACACATATATATATACACACATATGTATAAATATATCACATATATATGAGGGAGAGAAAGAGAGAGCTTTTGAAATTCTTCCCTAATGTCATTCAACATGAGAGTGCTTATATATTTTTTTTGTTATCCAATAATATCGAATGGCATATATAATGACATGGCTATTCTATCTGGTCACTTTGTGTTGTCTATTTATTTGACAATGGACAAATTGTATTTAATTGTATAAAACTTAAGATCAAGAAACATGTATCCACAGTTCCTATTAGAGTGCTTATAGTGGATATTGTTCAATTCTATACATATCCATTAAACTACTGAAGAAATTTATAAGGTCATATTTTCCAAAAAAGGTGAGTGGGAGAATAATTTTGCCTTCATACCACATACATTGTTAACTGCTTCTAACTTTATTTTATTTGGTTTGGGGGCCACACCTGGCTGTGCTCAGGACTTAGTCCTATTGTGCTCAAGACTTACCCCTAGCAGGGCTTAGGGATCTACTGTTGCAGTGACTAAACACAGCATTCCAGGTGCAAGGCAAGCACCTTACCCTCTGTGCCATTTTTCTGGCCCCATCATTAGAGTTTTAGAGTTGGCTATTTATTCTCTTCTGCTCAGGATAGGGCAAAGACTCAAGTGGAAGTTTGAACACTGATATTGAGTTTTTAATTCAGGGCCATTTTTGTTACTGTATTTTATGACAGAAATTTTCATTGTTCAGAACACTAGATCTTTTGAAGCACTTACACAACATTTTTAAGGCATCAAGAATAACCATTGACAGTTAAATTTTAATTTAAATTGTATTTAAAATTACAAATACAATTCTAAAATACTGCTCTGCTCCTACCTTAAGTCACCTACTTTTTAGACCTCATAGTATCTGTATATATTTTGTTCACCCATTATGTTCAGTCAACTAGTTATTGTGTTCCTTTTTAAATTCCCACTTTTTAAATAAATATGGCTTTACATTTATCTTTCAAAGACTTCATTTCAAAAATTTAAATGAAATATAAACACAACCTGAAAGAACTAATTCTTGTTATATATCGAAAGCTAGTTTACTGGCAATATACAATATTTGTACATTAATATTTTAAATTCTCAAATGTAAATATTCACAACATTTTCTAGTTGCAGAAGAAATGTTTTTTAAAGTTGCAATTTTTTCAGGAGCAAGAAAGATAGTACAGTGGGTAGGGGGCTTGCCCTGCAAACCCCTATTTAAAAATGTTTCTCAAGTATTTGAATGTTGACATATGTAAGTTATGCTCTAGCAACAAATAAATCCAGAATCTACAATTACTCTGACAAATTGTCAATTTTGCACCTTTCTCCCCTCCCCCAATCTGAAATAGTCACATACTTAGGAAATGTTGCCTTCCTCTCTTATCCTCATCCCTCTCACCTTAACAGAACCTTAACTGAATAGTTCAATGGAAATGAACAACTTCCATCGATATAATTTAATGGGCCAAAAATTAAAGGGCTTATGTTGGAAAAAGATAAACTTTTAAATTTTATAAATTTCATTCTGTTGTAGGAGGAAAGGCTTTATATGCATGTGTGGATAATTAATGACTATAATGAACATAATAATTTGTATTATCTCCCACTGCCTACTAGATGTGTTAGTTGTGTGAGGAAGGTGTATCTCTTTCTTTTATTAAAAATCAATATTAATTACATGATTCTAGGCATTGTTCAGGTGCTATAAGTCTACAGTTTATAAGGCATAAGAATCCAAAGTTCCTATGGAGCTTACCTGCTAATGTGGATGTGTAGAAAAGAAACCAAGAAAAACAAATCATACCTTGAACGGAAAAGGAAATAAATAAAATACGGCAATGGGTTGGAGAGTAAAGAGCACAGCACGCACACGTAGGCATTTACTCAACATGATGGGACAAAGTGGAAGCTGTGAGATTTGACATTTGAGATATTATCAGTGCCCCCAGTGAGGGAAAGAAAATAGCTCACAACTTGTTGAATGAAATGTGAAAAACAAATAGTGTCAGGGAGCACAGGATGCTCTTTTAAGGAGATTGCTTATGAATAAGTAAGTCATTTGCTCACTGGGGAGGCCATGTGTGATTTTATTTTTTTTTATTTATTGTCACAGTAAAAGGTAATCTATCTCTTCTGGCACTTCTATATGTAGTTGATTTTTTTAGTGAAGTGTCTTAACATTAATAAGGAGATAGCGCCTATTGTCTGAGCACTTACCAAGAGATGACAGCATCAGAAAACCATCTGAAGATAACAAAATGAATACAATTGCTAATATATATTCTTAGGTGACTACAATACCTTACAGTATTCCCCTTGACCACTGCCTGATGAAGTGCAAGCCATTGTGTTAATTGGCGTCTCTTGAATGTGCATGGGGTGCATAGGAGTCAACCGTGGAAACGGAAAATACAGGTATATACTTGTCTTGCATTGGACTGCAGAGTCTACCTCCTTGAATTCTCTTTTTTTCTGACTTTGAGAAGAGTCACCAAATCAGAGAACATACTGTGGCAAGATGGTACAGGTAGCTTCTAGGAAAAATCTCTGGCTAGCTAATGTTTCAAATGCAAAATCATAGTCACATAGATCAAGGGAACTCAATTTCACTGAATTAGATAAATAACGTCCTCTCTTCATCATCCTCAGATGAACCCGCCTGCAGTACAATCTGTCTGCTTTACTGTAAGATGCCATGTTCATCCCTCAACCTTGCTTTTCCAAGGCTCCTGACTGTGGCAACTGCAAGAGAACAAATGTGTATGTTTTCATGCTAAACTTTTGGATATTGGTTCAATAGCAATATCAAATAAAAACAAATTACATGAAACTTCAGGAAAATAGTTTATTTGACCAAAGAACACAGCATGAGGTGGAACCAGAAATTAAAGACAGAGTCTTTACATGCAAACTCTTCCCTCTTAGCCATTGCTCTCTATTACCTCAATTGTGTGAAGACTCAGTTTCCTCTGTTTTGTGTTCCCAAGGAATGTCATTATTGTTTACCTATGGAGAACAATATAGTAGTATAAATATTCTGGTTTGTGAGTAAAAGAAAGTTGCTTATATCTTGACCGTCAATTACAGTTATCTCAAGGCAAATTATTAAACTCAGTTGGGTTTTGTTTTCTCATTTACCATAGTAATATAAATTTGCGACTTTGTTTTGAAGATTAAATTATGTAATACATATGCATGTGTATATATATATGCTGATAAGCAATTTTCTTCCATCTATTTTCCCTCCTCACATTCAATACTCCTAATGTGGATGTCACAGTGATAGAATGAAGACTATGTTCTAGAATCGATTTTGCTAATCCTAAGGAAACCACCACCCAACCTAATGTGACATTGACTTTTAATGCTGTCTAAACTTACATGACAGAGAGAACTTGTGCTCCAAGACTGTGTATTCATCAAGCATCTGTGTAACCTAATGGGAACTTTATTCGTCTGGTCTAGCTCTTCCTCCAGCAGAGAGAAATGGCAGGAGGCAGTGGTGAAGGAGTTAAATATACCGCTGCTGGCAAGTCTCCTTAAATCAAGTGCCTGTTACCAACAATGGAGAATGGTATGAGGAGGGGGACTAGCAGGAGGAGGTGAAATAAATAGTCCTCCACTGCTCAGATCTCACTTCTATAGGCAAGAGGGGAATAGCAAAGACAGTTATAAAGGCTCTTTTATGCAAAGCATTTCAAAGGACTATGATGAAAATACAATATAAAATGCACTCTTAGCATATTAGCCAACAGCTAAGCCTAGACAAATAAGAGCATTTTCAATTTGCTCTTAAAAGTCTCGAAGGAGCTGGAAGTTCTTACAGCTGCAGAGAAAAAAGGTGAGTCTGAATGCAGCCTGAAGAAAATATTCTTGCCCTTATTGAATCTAGTTGAACAGGGGCCACTACTGGAAAGCAAATCCCTTAAGAAGGATCGTATATAAGCAACGAGAGTCTCTGAAAAGGAATTGAGATCTTAGTTGTAGAAATCTCTGAGAATCAGGCATGAAGTCTATAAATGGGCCATTGGTCTGAGAGAAAAGAAAGACCACGCCATTGACTGCAGACAATAAATGCAGCTGAGTCTCAGGGAAGACCTTCTCTAATCCCAATATTTCAGGAATTAGAATGTGTCCAGATCTATTGTCTAAATCCCATAGTAAAAAAACAGACAGAAGACTGAATAACTTTTATTTTTTCACTAAAATTTTAGATACAATAAGAAGTAGTTTGGAGATAAAAGGAAGAAAGATAAGAAACAAGAAAAAGCAAAGGAAAGACTTTGGAACAGAGGTCTGTACTTGGCATGGTTTTGAATTTTCTCCATCAGTTAGACATTGACTTGCAGAACTTTTGGAAAATGCACATTGAATTATAACCTTAAAAACTCATAGATCATAAGGCTTCCAAAATTGGAAATACCCTCCTAAAAACCTCAGTGTATAAGGTTGTGAATCAAATTATGATACTATTACATAATTTTACAGCATTGTAAAATAATGATGTAATATAAGAAGAAAACTATATTTTCCATGTTTATATTTTTCCCTTAAAGGTTTTGATATTGGTTTTTCCATCAAAATACTTTGGTAATTCAGTCAATACCACCGCCACACCTATTCATGATGGCACATTTTCCTTTGGAATTATTGTGGTATCCATGCAATGTTCTTCTGGTCGCAAAATGCAGACCGCTAATTATATTTTACACTTGGTATACAGATTGGTACCTTTAAATGCAACTGATGTTATGCATTCTTTTTTTCAGCCTGCTAGTCAAATGTCTTTCTATTCCAAATAATGTTCAAATCTTTCCATACATTACAGAACTGTGTAGCACGCATGTTTCATAACTTTTATAAATCCAAGCTATATCCTCTCCATATCTTATATCACAAGAAGAATAAATGATACATGTTTTGCTACTGTATCTTTTTACTTAGATATAATGTCTTTAGTCATTAAAAATAACATTATTTTTCTTTCATAATAATGGCATGCTTGGTGACAAGAATCTCTTCTGTCTCAGTATTTCAGGCCCATCTGTACCCTCAATAACTTAAATGACTGTGGTGCTTAATGCAAAATTTTTGTTTCTGAGGGAAAACATATTGTTTCTCCTTTTTGTGGATAACTGACCTTGACATTATTGTCAAACAGTTCAAATGCTTCTTCCATTATTATATTTTCTACATGTCACTGATATATCCATTGATTTATTTCCATCGTTGACTTCTGAGTGCTAGAAAGATTGTGCTGGCCACTGATGTAGTATCAATAAAGTAGATTCATAATACAATAATTGATTTTTTGATTTGTTGCATGAGTGATAGCTATCTTTATGAAGTTATATGAACAAAAGGGACCTCAAATAAGCATTTATTATCTCACAGCTTATAAGGGCTCAGAGTTCAGCAGAAGTTCTCTTGGGGTTTTGGGGTGGTGTTTGGTTGGGGTCTTCCATAATTTTGTTTTCAAGATATTCAAAATCATACTCATGAGCTAATTTTACCAGAAATGTAGACTTCCATTCAAGGACAACTTATTCATATAAGTTTTGGTAAAAATGATTTCTCAGAACACTCATCTCTCCATGTTGCTGCTAGAGAATCCTCTAAAGTGGCAGGTGCTTCCTCAGGGTGGATGATGTGATAAAATAATGAAGAGCACTTGCATTTTGTCTGAACTAGTATTGAAAATCATTTACATAACCTCCGTAATATTTTTTTTTGCTTTTTGGGTCATACCCGGCAATGCACAGGGATAACCTCCTGGCTTTGCACTCAGGAGTTACTGCTGGCGGTCCTCAGGGGACCATATGGGATGCTGGGAATCGAACCCAGGTTGGCCGCGTGCAAGTCAAACGCCCTACCCGCTGTGCCAGCCCCAACCTCCGTAATATTTTTATTGGTTACAATATCACCCATATTTAACATATAAGGGTAGACAAAGACACAAAGCATTTAAAGGGATCAGGTAACTTCTTGGAGATGAGTCACAAGAACTTTACTGCACTATCACAATCTCTAATGCTGAGTCAAAAGTTTTGTCTAAAGATAACTTTGGAGCCTTCAATACAATGAACATCTAAATTTTTCTGAATTTATGAGGATTCGTCTTGCTATATCTATGGTCAAAATTCAATTGATATGATTGTTTTCTTTAGCTACATTTTATAATTTCTGTCTAACCTCTGGTTTCTAGCAATAAATATGAATTATCCCTCTGCTCACATGGGGTACTCTTAGCCTTCACTTCTTTTTCATGGATAACAAGCGATCAAATGTGTGTGCTAGTCCACTTTGGACTCAATCCTCAAATATTGCTTACATAAATATAATTATATATTCATATACATTAGTAAATGCTTATTAATATATGGTATATTCATATCCCAAATACAGTAACAGATATATACATACCTCTCAGAGAGCCTGGAAAGCTGCCGATAGTATTGCACCTGCATGGCAGAGCCTGACAAGCTACCCCTGGCATATTTGATATGCCAAAAACAGTAACGATAGGTCTCATTTTCCTGACCATGAAAGAGCCTTCAATCATTGGTAAAGACGAGTAAGGAGAGGCTGCTAAAATCACAGGTCTGAGTTAATAGAGACATTACTGGAGTCCGCTGGAATAAATTGACAAACAATGGGATGACAGTGATACAGTGATACATTAGTTTGTATATAAACACATGTAGATAGATAACCTTTACTTCCCTGTATATCTCAAAGAATGATAAGTAGTGCTATGCTACCATTATGATCACAGATATCCCAGTGTGCCAGCTGTATATTTACTAACTTTGTATAATACACATTAAAAGCAATCTATGCAAGATGTATGAAAGACCAACACTGGAGTTCCAGTATGTTTAAACCTATGCTGGAGGATCCCCTGGCTATACACAAAATTGTGTAGAAGGAATAGGTTTTATCACCTTGACTTAATTTAAGACAAGGATCAGAAGACAATGTAATATTTTCCATCAACAGTAAATAGTTGTCTGTGTTTAGGAAAGGTCAAGGTATGAAGACATCTTTCTTGGAGTATAACAAATTAAAAATTAGAAATTAATTATTCCTCATTTATGGTTTGAAAATATGCACTGGGAAAAATGAAGGAAGTAATATAGACTGGATACAAATATAGAAAGGAATAAATTGTTACATATATTGATCACAATATAACTATTTTTGACAAGTGGACAAGAGTGATTGGGCATGTTTGTAAGCTACAGATGAAGATTTTATTTGGATTCTTTCTGATATTGCTTGGCACTTCTTCATTAGTGAGTTTCTTCATCTTAATTGCAATTCTACTCTGACTTGATCTGACACTTGGAATGCATATGATTTCTTATTTACTTATTTATAAATTATCTCATAACAAACTATGAGATCCATGTCCAAATAACTATAATCACTCAAATAGTCTTGGAAAATAATGGATATCATTAGAAATGTCAATATCCAAGCAGGAAATTATTTTGACTTGTAAGATTGAGGCTTTATTGAGAATTATCTCTCCGTGAATCCAGATATGTGTCTTCAAGGTCAATTTCTCTGTCCAATATAATGAGATCATAGAAAAATTCAAATACACACTGGCTGTTAATTATCATTCTCTCACAGACTGAATAGACTTTTACATAAAACATTAAAAATGTTTAGTTTAGTCTGCTGCTGAAAAATAGTGTTAATATTCACAAATGTAATAGAACACCGTAACAGAACATGGCCGAAAGTTAAAATTTCATAAATGATTAAGGTGTCATCTGGGAAAAATGTATTGATTTCAAGAGAACTCATATTCTGATTGAATATGTTAGGCAGATGCCCTATGCTCTGACTTTGAATGTTGAAATAGACTCTATTTTTAAATCAGTAAATGATTTTGGAGAAAGCTTAATTTTGCAATTCTCAAGAAACTGAAGAGTCAGGAAGGAAACTACTTCCAAAAAAGAAAGAGAAGGAACTATTTCCAAAACAAGTAAGCATAAACGGAAGTACTAAAGACACAGTATACTAGAAGAAATAATTTATTCTACATTAAGGGCTATGCAAACAAAAATTTTAGTACTTCCATTTATGCTTTTGTTGCTTTTACAGTTTGAGGACTACAATCAGCAGTACTCAGGGCTTACTCTTGACTGCTCAGAGATCACTCCTAGTGGTGCTGGGGACCATGTAGAGTGCTGGGGATTGGTCCTTTGTTAACCATATGCACGGCAAGTGCCTTAACCCCTTTGCTACCTCTTATGCCCAACTTTCAGTCTTCGAAACCATTGTGTATAAGCCAACAGTGGACAATTCGGAGGCAAATTGAGGGCACCCAATTGACCATTTTTTCTGTGCATCTTGCTGTTAAAAAAAGGAAAAACCATTGTATGCCTGCTATGTTTTAAAAATATAATGGTACATTTGCAAGTATGATCCTTGTAGACCGTTTTCCAGATTCTTGCTTTCAGTTGGTGTCAGCAATGGAATTATATGCTTGAAAACCTTTGAAAGTGTGACTATAAAAATGGGAAGGATAAAAGTACCGTAATGATATGTGACATGTCTTACCATGACAGAGAAAATATTTTTAAAATTAGATCTGGAGTCTCTGGAGCAGTGTTGCGGTACTCAGTAGGCCCAGGGCCCCTCAGTGGTTCTCAGGCTGCCACGGGACCCAAAGATGCTTCTCTCAGCCTTGCAGAGCCAGGGATTGGACTGGGTTCTGCCAAATGCAAGTCATATACCTTAAGCCCTAGCCTGTCTTTCCTTCCCAGTGAAGGGAAATAGTCCTTTTTTTAAAAAGGTATTTGATAGGTAAAACAGTCTGAATGATTTATTATCGAAGTAAAGGTCACTAGAGTATTCTGCCCACTTGGCAGAGTCTTGCAAGCTATCCGTGACATATTCGATATGCCAAAAACAGTAACAGCAAGTCTCACGATGGAGATGTTACTGGTGCCCATTCAAACAAATCGATGAGCAACAGGACGACAGTGACCGTGACAGTGACATTCAGGGCTAGGTGTCTGCTAGAGATTATGAAGGGTTCTTTGCCATGCATGATGTCAGTAACTCTCAAAAATAAAATCAGGCATTTAAGCCTTTGTGTTAGTTGCAAACAGAGAAATGAAAAAACTCCTATATCCTTAACTCTAAAAAGAAAGCCAATTTGTTTATTGCAGACCTCAGATTTCTTAATTTTCTAAGTATTCTAGTAATATTCTGAGAATGATACCAGAAAAATAGGCCTTACAGCCTGGTTCAAAAAGGATTTCTTCCCTACCCCATGCAGTGCTCAAGGTGTACTCTGTACTCAGAGGGCCTGACAGGGCTCAGAAGGCAGCATGTAGGTCAAGGATTGAACCCTGGTCAGCCCCATTCCTGGTAAGGTTTTGCTGACTCTACTATCTCTCCAGCTCTCTACTTGATATTTTCCCAGACTATGAATAAGGTTTTGAACTGTGTTTCTCAACTCTTGTAATATGCAGAGAGTGATTTTGCTGAGTCAAAGCATAGTTAATATTTAGAAGTTTTGTAAATCGGTCAGACAAGTTCGTTATTTTTATTTTTTGGATGTCACTCAAGACTTTGTTAGGTCACATAAATTTCCTCCAAGTCATGTCGCTTTGGTTTGTTAAGGTCAATTTCAAGTTCATATTTTTTTGACTCCCTAGTCAGTCTTAATTTCATGGAAAGCTTCAGAATACAGTACAAAATGCCCCTTCTCTGCATAGAGAACATTAAACCCTTTTCCTCTTGCTATTCAATTCCTGTGAAACACTTCCAAACATCACTCAGGATTAGGTATATAAATGCAAAAAGGAGTGAGATACTGGAGACAGGTAAATATTAGAAGTGTATAAAATTGAGACGTGTTTTACAAAGTATGTCAGTGATAGCATTATTTTAAAAGAAGACCAAAACCTTTAAAATGAATCAGAATTAAATATTATAGAACTGATTAAAACTTTGTCATTATAAATACCCGGATTATGTAGGGGAAGCTATTTTTAATTTTCTATACCAGTTAGGAAATCTTTCCAGGGTACTTTATTTAGCTCATTAACATATCTTAGGAAACCAAATGAATTATTTGTCAGAAAGAATTATCTGGAAAGAAATTAGTGAGCTCAGTGTTGCATATCTTTGTGGATATTGCCACACCAAAATTAATTACAATTATTAATAACTGTTTTCTCTAGGGATGCTTCTTTGACACCCAAATAAGTCATTATGTGTTCAGTCTAAATAGGGTCTGGATTTTCTTTGAATGCTATTGCATATTTTAAGAACTTTGGAAGTAATGGTAACTCTGAATCAAAGGTTTTAGGAAAGTGAAAGCAATTTAGTGATGCATTTATTCAAACACTAGCATCCTAGAGAAATAACTATACAGATTAGCAGTACTGGCTGGTCTTAGTACAACCATTGGATCTAGCAGTATTTCTTACCTAGTGATGTCTGTTAGTAATATTTCTATGAATATTAATGCAAAATTTCCATTTACATTACAAAGGAAATACATTTAATGTGGAATTATTAAATGACCATTTATCATAGCTGGGCAAAACTGGTTATATTTAGCCCAATGCTGGCTGGAATAATAGATCTCACATAAAAGAGACAAGTTATTTTTTCCATGATCTTTTTTCTTTCCTGGCCAATAGCCCCTTATATCTAAGCAAACTGTACGTGTTAGGCCTGATACTTTGAATGAAGTTGTCAGAGAGCAGATCTCGCCCAAGTCAGTCATTTTCTCAGAGGCTTGGGGAAAGGAAGTGATTTGTGTGAGATCATATAGCCATAACACTGAAGGCTCTTGATTACACAATTTCACAGCAGGATTTTTATTCAGATCATTGAAAGGACAACACTATTAAAGCAAAATTCTGGACTCCTCTTTTTTAGAGTTAATTTTAAGCCATCAGGATAGACTTTAGAAGTAGAAGGACTATGATTTCCTTTTTGGCACATGCATCCACACCTTTTGGAAATTATATCTATGCAGATCCTCTGTTGCAGTAATGCCATATGTACATCTTATAATAGAAAATTTTTTACCAGTGATGCTAATAATAAAGCATTTCCTGGCATTTTTTGAGGTTATAATAGCTACCATACTCATAGTGTGAACTATGTTCCAGTTGTAGTGTAAAGAAAGCCTCTTGTTGATGAAAATGTAGTTTTCAGTTGTCTGTAAACTTTGGTTAAAGCCTTCTAATTGAAGACAAAGAGTGAGGGAGAAGCTGAAAACAGAAAACACAGTGCCTGCAGTGGTAAAGTTAGTCCAGATACTAAAAATCCGCTTACTTACTACTAAGTTTTAAAAGAGAAATTTATAAGCTTTGAATTTTAAGTAAAGAATCTTGAGATAGAGACTTCATAGAGTTTGATAAGGCATATGACTAGAGATTTTTATTTTGCTTCTAAATTCTAAAAGTTTGAAGCAGATATCAAAGTCATTCAGAAAGAAGAATATAAGGGAAGAAGAAAGGTTTTTAGCTTTTTTTTTTTTTCTCTTTGGGTCACACCTGGCAATGCACAGGGATTACTCCTGGCTCAGCACTCAGGAATCACCCCTGGCGGTGCTCAGGGGACCATATGGGATGCTGGGAATTGAACCCAGGTCGGCTGCATGCAAGGCAAACGCCATATGCGCTAAGCTATTGCTCCAGCCCCGGAAGAAGAAAGGTTTTTAAAGAGACACACCACATAGGAATTTGAACAATTCATACTTGCAACTTCTAATAATGGAAGAGAATATGGAAATCCCCCACGAGAGAAGTACAATATCAAGAAAAAAATAGAGAAAAATTAAGTAATACCTGCATATGAAAGAAGTGTTTTATTTCTTTTAACATTATCACATTCACTGATCCTGTCAGACAGGCACTTAAAATGGAAAAACAGTGAGACACCACACCACCTGCTTGAGTGCATTTGTTTCCAATAAGAAATATTATGCATTAGTTTTTCACAACGTGAGAATGATCAATTATGTGTTAAATTTGAAACATTGATATGACACAAAAATCTAAGTCAACACATTTTGTCCTGAAAAATAGTAACTATGAAAATTGGTCCCTGCTTAATGTTTTTTTAATCTAATATAATGTGTGCCAACAAATCAGACCAAGTTATAATGCAGGCGTTTGAGAAGAATTGGTGCAGAACAGTTGAGCAGAATAATCGGGAAAGAGTGTTATCTGCTTGATACCTTCTCCAACATTTCTGTACTGTATCTATTACATGTACCTTATATAACCCATATACCTGCTCTAACCTGTGTAATCAAACAGTCTTTTATTACACATCAAGATTCCAAAGCTTAGGGGAGCCATTAATAAACTTCAGTTAAGACAGGTATGTCAAGAGCTAATTACTTGGCTTTTATAGCTATAATTTAGTGGGTTTTTTAAAAGAATTTACTGAATTAATTACAATAAAATTTTATGTGCTATTCAACACATTATTTAGTAAGCTTGTATGGTTGTGTACATGAACTATTATTTAGGATAATGTGTCTGAGATCATTTTTAATCTTGTACTTATTTTAAATTAAGTTAGAATTTTAAAAAGACATGAGTATTGGCTACTATGTTGTATAGTAGACTGAGTAATCTGCCTAGTGGTTCAAAAATTATGTGGATTCAAAGTCTATGAAATTAGCATCCCTGTTCTTGTTGAAAGAACATTTGTCAGGCATTTGATAGTCTAAAGAGAATCAGGGTGCACATGCATTCACACACACACATGCACACATATTTTGATTTGAAATAGATAAATGTATTTGTAGTTTGCTTTTTTATAACTGCTTTTTTTTTTGCTTTTTTTTGAACTGCTGAAGCTACTTCTCCTTATGGTTTTGTGGAAGGGTGAGATAGTAGAGACACTAAAAGATGGTATTGTGTTTTGCAAACAACACCAGGGCTCAGAAACCCTACAAATGACAAATAAATAGAGGCATCCACCAACCAATGCTACTCTATAATATAGATGGAGTTTTCTAAATTTGAATCCATCCACATAAAAATAAAGAGGTAGATACATAGACAGAAGACTGACACTTGGATTTTTTATACAAGTTCTGTAAATATTTTGCAGTGTGATCATAGGCAATTTAGTTCACATCCTTGTGTCTCTAATTTCTCCTCAGTGAATTGGTGAGATCAGGCCTGTCACCTTTAGAGAATATCTGTGCTTCTGTTGATCCACAATGAGGTGCTGTATGAGAAAGGAAATGTGTGAGCTATGAAACACTACCCAAGTGTAGGTTATTATGCGTTTGTTACCACAGCAACTAAAGGGCATCTCTGTGACAACAGAACAGCCAGCTGAAAAGCGATGATTTAAAAAAAATAAAAGGTATTGTCAAGACTGAGATACACAATACTTAAAACTGTCAGAAAATCTGAATATTATTATTCCTCTCAGGTCTTCTTTTTCTTTAATCAAGAAGTATCACATGTACATGTAGAAAATTAGCAAACTATAGAGATCTGCTTATGGTCAAAGAGATAGTACAACAGGTAGAGTCCTTGCATTGCATGTGACTAGGATCCCTGGCACCCCATACAGACTCCTTAAACCCACCAGAAAGGACACCTTAGCACAGAGCCAGGAATAAGCCTTGAACACCATCAGCATTTTTTTAAATGCAGAGATCTGTGTAACTATCATTTACTCAATATTTTTCTTAGATTTTGGACATATTTGCAGAGATTAGAACCATATCACATTTTTAATTGATACCAAACTGTGCATGTTCTTTGTAGTTTGCTTTTTTATAAACCATGAGCTTTTATGAGATAAAGGTTCATTAAGATATTCAATATGTTCTAAAATATGATTTTATTTAGGTGCAATACATTATCACATGACCATGTTATAACTATCACATATTATTTTCAGCAGACACGATGAATCTGTACTGTTGAAAACCTTCTACCTTCTATATGCTTTTAAAGTAATACTTCAACAAGCATCAAGGGTTCTCCAGACACAGAGACAAGATTCTCTTAAAGTAGGGATTCATTCCAACCTAAACAACCAGAAGGAAGCAGATATTAGGGTCGAGGACTCCAGGCAGAATTGCAATCAAATACAAGGCCTTTATCAAAAGGGTATTAACTGCTAAGACTATGTTATCTCTCAAGAGGATTTGTACCTTACTTCTTAGTTAGACTGTAAACAGATCAGAGACTTTTATTTATTTATTTTTCCATTGCATCATGGAGGGGGAATCCACTCAAGGCTGTCACCTGTCGGGGGCACTTTGTTTACCAATAAATGGGGACATTGGCATAGTTCTAATGACAAAATCTTTAAACAACTTGAGTTTTAATCCATCCTTACCACAATATTTGCCACGCATTATCTTGTTCTTACATGAATGTGGATGGATGAAATTAATGGCAATTTACTCTGTTGTAAAATGCTATTTACAAAACTTGTTCTCTGACACAGGATTTATTTAAAGAAGAAAATATTTTATAAGGTGATGGCTAACACTGTGTTCATCTATATAACTTATGAGAAAGAAAATAAGAAGAATTGTTTTTTATAACCCATGTTTTTAACACCCAGAGATTCCAGAAACTACTTCTGGAGTGTTTAGGACATCATTTGGTGCCGGTTATTTAACAATGTTTGTAATATTTGGTGATGTGACATCCAGCCCTTGGAATCATCCTCCAAGCCCATAATTCCAGTTTATTTCATCCCTTCTAAATGCAAATGCCCATATGCAGAGCACTATGGTAATAAATACAGATGTTTGTAAAAGAGGTGACTCAGCAAGATCTTACTTATTAGAAAAATATGACCCATATTTTCTATATTTTTATGTGTTGACATAAATGCGTGACTTTCACGCATTTTGTGTAACATGCAGTATGTATATTTCAAGATTAATGCAGCCAGCATAAACATTATCATTTTCCATGACCAATCATATTCCCAAGTGGCTCCCTCATCTTTACCTGTAGGATATGGTGAAAGATGTGAGTAAGACAATGAAATAATACCGACAATGCCAAAAATTTAAGCAGCATTTGCTGCCAATGCCGTATTCTCCTCATAGCCCTATCTCAATTTTGTATAGATACTTCATTCTTATTTTCTAGATATGCTGCACTGTCATCCCGTTGTTCATTGATTTGCTCGAGTGAGCACCAGTAACATCTCCGTTGTGAAACTTGTTACTATTTTTGGCATATTGAATAAGCCATGGGTAGCATGCCAGGCTCTGCCATGGGGACAGGATACTCCTGGTAGCTTGCTGGGCTCTCTGAGAAGGACAGAGGAATTGAACAAGGGTCAGCTGCGTGCAAGGCAAACACCCTACCCGCTGCACTATTGTTTTTTATATTTCTAGATTTGAGCTGTTTTGATAGATTTACATATTTGTTTGTTACTTTAGGGGCCATACCCTGGAGTTCTCAGGGTTTATTCATAGCTCTGAGTTCACGGATTACTCCTGGAAGTGCTTGGGGAAAAAAGGGTGCCAGAGATCAAACCAGATGGGCTGCATGCAAGGCAAGCACCCTCCCCACTGTGATATCACTTTGTTCCAAATAGATTTATTTTTAAAGCAACTGCTAAGGAAAGTCTAATTCTTAATCTTTTTCTGGTTAATGCACTAAAATGCATTTAACATTTTAAGGACAAGAACAAAGCCTAAGCATGCTTTGTAAATGCCTCCAAGATCTGCTGAAGAAACTTCAGTGCACATAAAGAAAATCATATTTTTGACGCAAACTTAGAAACACCTACTGAGGAACGGAGGTTCTCATTTGCTATTCTTGTCTTTAGTCTCTCAGAATGGGATAGTCCATTAACCCCAAAGAGCATCAAAGGAAAAGGATAACTTGGACACTTTGGTGTTGAGATGCAGTAACTTTGTGCATCAATAACATAGACATTAATTTGGCTATCACATTGCCAAACTATAATAAAATAGAGCTTTTAATTAAAATGTAGACAATTAAATAAAACTTGAAAATAAGAAATCCCACACTTCCAGGAGAAATATAAAATTTATAAGTAATGAACTTGAATGTTTAACTGGGGAAATTCTCCTTGTGGTTTGCAGTGAATCCCTGAACAACAGCAGTGCGCTGAAGATTTTCTTGCAAAGAGAAGTAATATTTAGCTAACTGGAGTTATTTGGTTTATCTAAATCCTGTATTCCGGAAACACAGCCGTGTAGAAGGCTGGACAGGACAGTGATTTGCTTAGTAGGTTAGGTTTATGACTTGGGGATCCAATCTGTCATCTTAGAGAAGAGTCAAAAGTAGAAATGCTTTTATCCAGGGAATATCTGCACATTACTGTCTTCTCTCAAGGCTTGGACTCCTAGGAATTTCCCTTGGGGTCAGCAAAAATTTACTATTACTATTATTATTATTATTATTAATTTGAGTAGTTTGTGTCATTGATGCATAGAATTGCTCATTCCACCATTACTGGGACCAAGAACCTCAACCAGCATGCCCGTGTCACCACATCTTATTTCCCAATAGTGCCCAACTGTAAATTTTGTAAGTCAAAGCCAAGTGTTAATTATCGATGCTGTCTAGTCCCTTGCTTGTCTCTCTATATTCTAGAGATTATTAAGATCATTTGTTATCTTTTTCCTTCTGATTTAATTTGCTTTACTTCATGCCCTCCAGCTCCATATATATAGCTCTGTATCTTTTTTATAATATATTTTGTGTGTTTGGAGGTTTATTCCTTTATTTAAACTTTTAAAAAATTTTTTGTTTCTGTTTTGGGAATACATGAACCATGCTTGAGAGTAACTCCTAGCTTTGCACTCAGGAATCACTCCTAAAAATGCTTACGGTCCATATGGGGTTGACAGTATGAAAACAAGTGTCCTACCGCTGTACTGTAGATCCAGTCCTTCAAGCTTCACTCTTAAAAAGCCTCCATATCGCCTTCCATGGAGTCACTGTCACTGTCACTGTCATCCCGTTGCTCATCAATTTGCTCGAGCAGGCACTAGTAACATCTCCATTGTGAGACTCGTTGTTACTGTTTATGCCATGGGTAGCTTGCCAGGTTCTGCCATGTGGGGGAGATACTCTCGGTAGCTTGCCCGGCTTTCCAAGAAGGGTGGAGGAATCGAACCCAGGTCTGCCGCATGCAAGTCGAATGCCCTACCTGCTGTGCTATCGCTCCAGCCCTATTTTAAGAAATTCACATGGGCTCTAGAGAGATAGTTCATACTTGAAGGCCTTGCATGTTACCAGTTGCATTTTGACTCTTGACAGCACACAGTCCCCAAGATTACATAGTGGGGTGAAGCCCTGAAGTCCTTGAGGACCATGAGAGTGGTTTGAGTTATTGCTCACACCACAGGGTCCAGCAGCTCTGCCCCCCTCCCCCAAACTCTGACCCTGAGTCAGTCCTGTTGGCCTCCTAAATCCTGTTTGGGATGTCACACTTAAAAAAAATCATACCAGAGAAGTACTGTCTGCTAGGATTAAAAGGAACAGAAATGGGATGAGATAAATGATGAAGAACTCTAGGGAAATGTTTCAAACGCAGAGGCTGGTAGGGACCCAGAGGATATAGGTCAAAACATCTCTGGAATCTAGTGGGGCAAAGTTATCGCTGCGATTTTCAGAAGGTGACAGTCTTTGGCAAAGGGTGCCATCTTGCCGTCCCACTTGGTCTCAATAGCAGAGCATCCATCAAAAAAGATTTTCAAGTTTGACTTATTGGATGGGATTACTGTGTTAGGAACCAGGATTGGTTGGGTTACATTTTCCTTTCTCCCTTCTGTGATAAGAAGCCTGTCCTCTGCCTACTGTGACATTGTGGTTCAGAAGCATGCAGCTTCTCTGGCTTCCCAGAGGATGTGGTTCTTTGCTCCAGAATGAATCATAACTTAAGTGTCAACCTAAACTGAATTAAATCTTTAAAAATGATATTGGAATCACAGCTCACGCAAAAAGTGGTTTAAGACTTTGGGATGGAAGACATGATGAAATAGAGGTAATCTGCATCTGAGAAGGACATGCATTTTGGGAAGGCACAAAGATTACACCATAGTGGACTTAATTCTGTCCCCTTTCCCCTTAAGCCATGCTTATTTTCTGACCTTGAGTGCCTCAGAATGGGATTATCTCTGAAGAGTCTGTCTAAAGGTTATCCCAATAAAGTGAGGTCATTAGAATAGGCTTCAACCTAGTATAGCTGGTGTCTGTATAAAAAGAATAAATCAGAGTTACACATAAAGGAAAATGATATGGGCAGTTACAGTTGGAAGACAAGAAGCCAGGGAAAGAGACATGACATAGATCTTTTCTGCATAAAATGCAGAAAGAGACCATTTCTAGTTCTCTCCAGTACTGAAACAACACGTTTCTGTTGTTGAAGCCACTCGGCCTATTGCATTTGATTGTGACAATCTTAGTCAAGTTATAATAAAATATGACTGATGTCAATTTAATAAACAATCAAATGCCACCTACGTATACGGTCTTGCATGTACTAAATGCTAGAGAACTTGAAGAGACAATTGAAACTCTGTCCATGCAGTGGGTTATAATTTTAAAGTGTCATTTTTAATGTCTGAAAAATTAGTTAATAATAGCAAAGGGATTTATTTACATAAATTTACATAAATGGATAAGTCTTGCTTTTTAGATTCCGTTGTGGGGTGGGAGATACTACAGGGATTGTTCAATGTTGCTCAAGATTTGCTTCTGGTTCTGTAGGCAGACATCACTGCTGATGGTGGTCAGTGAACTCTGGATGGTGCAGGGAATTGATCCCAGGTTATCAGTTTGCAAAGCAAGTACCTTACCCACTCTTCTGCTATACTCTCTCTACAGTGTATAAACTTTATTTTTAATTATATTTTTATTTATAAATAAAATTTATTTTTAAATTTTCTTTTTGTGTGTGATCCCTATAACAATAGTCATAGTACTGCTATTAAAAATTATAGTTTTTTCAATAGAAGATACCAACAAATGAAAAGCTCTCTGATATGGTAAACCATATCTTATTGTGGTTTAATTATGAAAAACTGCTTTTTAGTGCAAATGTGTGAGCTTACAAGTGCAATTGTTTTTTTCATACTTTGGGCCATATCTATGACATGTAACATTTATTTTGGTAAGCTACAGGGCTATAGGAAAAAGTTACTTGTGCAAATGTGTTTTGTTTTTTTATAGGATTTTTTTTGTTTTGAAATACTATTTATTTCAACAGTTTCAGCAACTTGAATCCAAACTCTTTAGGACATGGTCTTCACATTTCTTTTTAGGCATAGAGATAGGTTTTATAAATACTTTCAAATTTACCATAGCTCTTGTCTATGGGAAAAGACAAATGCCTTTTATTGGATTGAGACATTATTATTTACAATTATTTATATTGTAGTGTTGTCATTTTCCAAAATTAATACTTTTTTGAAGGCAGTGCATCTAGTTCATAAATTATACTATATCATTTTTTAAGCCATGGGACAATTTACT
The DNA here is from genome assembly GCF_027595985.1 of Sorex araneus. Classification (NCBI taxonomy): domain Eukaryota; kingdom Metazoa; phylum Chordata; class Mammalia; order Eulipotyphla; family Soricidae; genus Sorex; species Sorex araneus. The sequence continues at coordinate 155,034,935 of NC_073306.1, read as the reverse complement.
GATAAATATTACTAGTTATGAGGGAAATAGTTCATGTTGGCCATTCATACATCAGGATAAGACTACAGTTGTAATATTTATTGGCCAATAAATTTAAGACTAGAGGAATATAGGAAGAAATAGTGGAGATAACAAAGCTTTGTAAGTTTATGAAAACTTTGTTGCAGAGATGAAACGAGGAAATATTAATCCATAGGGTGGCACCTATTCTAGATACATACTGCTTAATTTTTTAAATAAGGAGTCACCTTGTCCATATCTAGGCATAGGGGATGCAGTAAAATGTGTAAGTCAGGAAGTTAATGAGCTTCATTGTGAAAAAATATGAGTACAAAGAAAAAACATGTACTTAGTTGGGTGTTTTCACTTTCCATACATTGTAATTACCAATGAGAGCTAAAGATATTAGAAGCTCCATGTACATAGAATTAATGTAGACTTTTGGGACCAAGGTTCTATAGAAATGATTTGGACCCACACATGGGACATGATTTATTATCCACAAGTCTTTAATTGTTCATTATTTGAGACCGTGTCCCACAACAGGGAGAAGATTTGGAGAAATGAATCTGGTGTTAATAGGAAGGATCATATGGATCAGAGCGATAGTATAGGGCTTAAGACACTGTTTTGCATAAGCTGATCTTGATTTATTCACCACTGAGTATAGCCAGAATCTAAATAAAAATAAGCATTTGTGAAAATTAACTGTAGAGTTAGTGGTACCCTGATAGTTTAGGAATAAAGATTATATTTCATGAATACTATTTATACATGATTAGAAAAATTGGAAGTTTTCTTAGGTAGTCCTTTTATAACCACTAAACTCTACTAATAAATTATATCTTATTGGTTTATTTTGGTTTATTTGGTTTTTAACAAACAAAACCATGGTGAGTTGTACTGCAAAAGGTTTAAATTGCCTAGTGATACTCTGTTCTCTTTGTTTTAAAATGTGTTTTCCCTGTTTTGTAACTGATATGCTAAAGAGATATTGCTCAATCAATCATTCTTTCACTCACTAATTTAATACATGTTTGTCAAGTTCCCAGCACAATAGAATTATGAGTCAAATAAGGTAGTATAGATGTATAAGATGTGCTAAATAACATTCCAAGGGAATGAGTAAATAGACATTTCCAAATGAAGAACAAATGGTGTATCAACAGGTCTGATTCTCCCGTTGCTTTGAAGGTACACTGTAGCTCACAGTGGTCACACGTGCTACAATGGTAGTAATTAGACTAACTGCTCAGTTTCCCAGGGGGAGGAGGAATTTGTGACATGTGTGGGCATTCATACTTATATTCACAGATCTTCTTAGATAGATGATACTTCAACCACCTACTCCGTGATGTCAAAATGAATTTTGAGAAACTGAGAGAAGCCAATACTACCAGGGTAAGTCTGGCTTAAAGTTTCTTTCTTCTTGATCCTCAGGTAGCCAGATTTGGTAAGCAAAATCAAAGTATGCTAGTATCTGCAGAAATAGTATAGTGGGTAAGGTGTTTGTCCTACATGAGATATGGTCAAACTGAATTTGATCCTGTAACTGTATATATTCAGTCCCTTGAGTCGTGCCAGGAGTGATTCCAAAGTCAGGACTAGCCATTAGCCCAGCTAGTGTGGCTAACAAACAAGGAAACAAAAAAGCAGGATATGAAGTTAAATGAATATTAGGTGAATGGTTAACAAATGAACTCCTTGGGACATTACTATTTTCTCTATGCACTGTAGCACTATAGCACTGTCGTCCCATTGTTCATCGATTTGCTCAAGCATGCACAAGTAATGTCTCCATTGTGAGACTTGTTGGTACTGTTTTTGGCATATTGAATACGCCACGGGTAGCTTGCCAGGCTCTGCCATGCAGGCAGGATACTCTCAGTAGCTTACTGGGCTTTTTGAGAGGGACGGAGAAATCAAATCCAGGTCGGCCGTGTGCAAGGCAAGTGCCCTTACCCGCTGTGCTATCGCTCCATGAAACTTTCTCCATGAAACTAATTATTTCTAACTATACCATGGACTAAATTATCTTTTGTTGTTTTGCTTTTGGGTCACAACAGCTGTGCTTGGGGCTTCCTCATGGCTTTGAGTGCAGAGATCACTCCCATGAAACCATAAGGATGCCAGGGATCGAACTGGGCCAGCTGCATGCAAGGCAAGCACTCTACCCCCCCTTCTATCACTCAGGCCTACCAGGGAGTAACATTTAACAGCTTCTAAAGCATTGTTTTACTCTTTTATTTGTTTATTTATAATTGCACCCAGTGCTGCTCAGGATTTACTCCCAACTCTGCATTCAGGAAACATTCCTGGCTGGTTGTGAGACTACATGTGTTTTTTAGTTATAGCAAAAATAATTCTCCATAGCAGAAATAATCCCCAGTAACAAGGATACCTTTCACTGGACATAGGTCTACTAAGAATGTAAGAAAACAAAAAGAATATTTTGCCTTGGGAATGGAGATGTAGACGGTGCTTGCCTTGCATGTAGCCAACCCAGATTCAATCTCCTGTATCCCATATAGTCCCCTAAACTCAGGAGTTACTCCTAAGTGCAGAGTAAACCCTGGGCATCGCTGTGTGTGCCTCCAACACCCTTTCCCCACCCACCCACACAAAAAAAAAACATCGAGAAAAGCAAGGAATGTTTTGCTAAAAACATTCTGCGTGATTTATACTGGATATATGTCCCAAAAGGGCATAACCAGTGTTATACTCATCTACTGTGATAAAGAAAATATCACTATCCTGTTAGAAACTATGAGAAACAGGACAAGATACATTTTCTGTCATTTTTCAGACAGGTATTGGCCGAAGTCTCAAAATATCTCTACCATTCTATTACTTTGTGCTATTCTACTACTTTTGCTACTGCTGCTGCTATTATGACAATTATCTAATGAGCTTTTATATGTGATCCTAGTTTAAAGCCTTTTGATGCAGTTCTCATTAAGCTCCGAATGTCTGGCCATTCTTAGTGTTATGCGGCATAGTGAGAAACAAAAACCAAAAATGGAGACAATTTATCCTCTAGCATATCAATAGGCAACATCAGAAGTGGGACTAATGGTCATTATAATTCATTGTAGCTTTACAAAATGAATCTTTTCTCTCTACAGTAAGACTAATATTTCCCTTTTCCAGTTTTCAAAAGAGAGAGCTAGAGGATTGGGAAAGGAAGTTTCTGCTCCTATATTTTTGCAAAAATGCCTTTAAGCATATCTGAGGAAAGGGCCCATTCTTACAAGCTCAATGATTGTGAAATTAATAAAGATGTTTTCTATATCTCCTCATTTTCAAAGATATTCATCAAAGAAAGAAGAGCCAAATTCTAGACATAAGGAAATGCATATTGAATCATAAGGATACTTTGCCTCCTCATAACAGTAAATACATTAACAGCTTTCAGTAAATAGAAACAAGTTGAAATTCTTTTGTCTCAGGGAACAAGGATAGTACAGCAATAAAACAGCAATAAAGATTTTGATGTTGTTTGCTGTACTGGAATTTCTGGAACCTCGGAACTTTGACCAGTTAAAACTAAAACTCAAAAAATGAGCCTTTATCTTAGAATAAAATTAGGGCTGGGGCATACTAGAGCAGGCAAGGGATTGCCTTGCAGGCATCTAACCCCAGTTTTGTTCCCAGCACATTTGGTCTTTTGAGTCCCACCAGGAGTAATGCCTGAGCACAGAGCCAGGAGTAAGTTCTGAGCTCTGCCAGGTGTGGACTAAACAACTACCAACAACAACAACAACAAAACATTTAATTGAACAAAACAGGTTCGGAGAGACGTAAGAACAAAATAATGCAAGGGAATTAGCTGCCCCCTCTCTGATCACACGAGTGCTGTATTTCATTATAGTCAGTCTTACTTTCTTCTACCTGCTCTTCTTCCATCCAACTCAGACTTTTTGTCATCAATCATGTGCCATAAGTCTACTCACAATAGTGTTCATAAGATTAAGCATTATGTGACTCGCTGACTGCTCCTCCAGTCTAGTCTGAGTTCTACCCTCCTCCTATGTGTCTTATTTGATTCATATCTTTGGATCTGTCAGAATTTTCTGCTTTAAATCCATGGCATAAGCCCTTATTTTTACAGGGCATGACTTCTGCATCATGAAACAAAAACATCCTCAATTTTCACATAAAGTCTTCCTCTGTCCTCAAAATTCAGTTGAAGGGCTGATCACTCTATGCCTATTATCACACAACATATTTGACATATTTACTTTATTTTAGTTTTAGTTTGAGGCACACACAGCCAGGAGTGTTCAAGGCGTATATGTAGTACTATGGTCAGGAATTATTTCAGGAGTGGCTCAGAAGACCAAATGTCATGCTAGAGATCAGACACAAGCCTGTCAAATGCGTGATAAGAGCCCAACCTGCTGTAATATTGCTTTAGTCTCACAATGATGCCTTAAACTATAGTTCTTACTTAATTACTTCTATTATGCTTGATAATTTATTGCTAAAAGTCTTGTGTGTGTGTGCATCTTGTACAATAAACATTTTGGTGAGTTGACTGATGGGTCAGTTCAATAATTTTTTTTATTAAGAAAAAAAATTTAGCCTGAAGCTTGCCACAGCCTAAAGCATAAGGAGGAGGACAATTAGGATATAGACACAACAACTATGACAATGTTAGTTGGAATTGATCACTCTGAGCAAGATCTGAGTGCTAAAAGAAGGTGAAGGGATATACATGACAAGCTAACCTGCCAGTGCCTGTATTGCAAACCCTCTAGCCCAGAAGGAAACAGAGAGTGAGAGAGATAGTGAGAGCAAGAGAGAGAAAGAGAGAGAGAGAGAGAAAAACAGAGACAGAGCAGAGACAGAGACAAAGATAGGCAGAGAGAGAGAGAGAGAGAGAGAGAGAGAGAGAGAGAGAGAGAGAGAGAGAAGAAAAGTGCCTGCCATCTGCATAGAGGCAAGCTGGATGGGGTAGGGAGAGGTAGGAGGGAAACTGAGAATAGTGGAGGTGGAAAATATATACTGGGGAAGGGATGGGTATTGGAGCAACAAAAGTTCTCTACTTAAAAATATAGTATTGGGGTTGGAGAGTTAGTACAATGGATAGGGTACTTGCATTGCATGCAACTGACCCACATTCAATTTTTGGTACCCTATAAGGTCACCCTGACCACTATCAGGAGTTTAGATATAATTCATGATTACAGAGTCAGGAGTAAGCAGTGAGCATGGCTGGAAGTGGCCCAAATCAAACAAATAAAAAAATAGCTTCAATTTCCTTATTTGAAATCGCAAACGATCTGCATCTATGACATAGAATTCTGTTAAAAGTCATAAGATATTGTGATGTGAGTTGTTTCATTAAAATAAATGGATGGATGGACACTCACTATGTATTTACAGACTTTATCAAACTGATGATCAACTGATAAAATATTACAATGCAAAAATAATAGTTACATAAGAAGACATTAAATAACATTATACATTAAATAACATTCTCAACATATCGAATTTATAAGTTGAGAAAAACCTTAAATTGGAATGAATAAGCTTGATATTTAGTGAATAAAGTGATTATGATTATTTATTTGGGGACAGTTCCCTAATTATTCATCATGTAACATGGCTTTAGCAATTAGAACAAAAAGATGTGTAAATTACTGAAAGCTCCATGGTAATTTAAAATATTGTATCAAAAAAATCATTTGAAGCCCTTTTATTCCCACAATTTTCAGTCATAAATGAAAGAAAACTCATATTATACTTTTCCTACTTTAAATGGAGATATATTCTAACGGTGCTATCATCAAAATTAACAATGCATACCTTTGCACAGTGAAAGATGTTATAGAATCTGTACAGTGAAGGTAAAGCAAAGAATTGAAATGTTTTCAGTCTAGGAGTTACAGCTGAACTGTAATAGTGGATATCAGATTAGTGTACAGAGTATTTTTATAAGTCTTTTGTGGCAGACCCAGAATGATAAGAGATCACTGTGATATACAGGATGTTTCCATTATATTTCATAGATTTGCATCAGAGGTTGAGAGAAACATAAATAATTTATGATAAGTTCTATCAAAAGAATTTCTGGCTCTGGTGAGTACAGACAGGAAACAGTCTCTAAGGTCATATTTTAACTGGTCTATGCTGACCACATCCACACCCACAGAAACTCTGGGGGGTTTAACCTACCAGAGGTTAATGAAATGACAAGAAAAGTGAATTTGGTGTAAACCATAAATTTTCTATGTAAAGATGCAAAATACCTGCATCATACTTTTAGTACATTCACCTATATCTACACTGGGAAAATATGAGAGCAATTTGACTAGCCCACACTGAATGTGTAAAACTCCCCGTGCTGCATTCACTCATCACATTTTGCAAGAAAGGAAAAAGGATTTGGCTTCTGGATAAAGAACATGCCACATTAAAAGGGTGGTGCGAGATAACAAATACTCATTATTGACGGTTTCCTTTGTGTGAGTCCCACACTAAAGAGTTGATATAGTAGCTCATAATTATCTTATTTAGTCCATACAGTGATTTGAACATTGAGAGATTATCTCTAATAGACAGATGTGGCATGAGAGTTACATGACTGTATATTTATGAAGAACATTTACATTTTCTCAGCCCTGCCTTAAGCACCTTCATTGAAGAGGTGGTTTAATTTGAGATTAGTTTGGAAGAAGCAGCTCTGTAGGACAGGCCCGTGTCTGAGGCAGAAAGGTTGAGCGAGGCTCTTGGTGACACTCAACAGTAAGGGTCTCTGAGAGTTATATAGAAGACAGAGTCAAAAGGTGGAATTAAGTTCAAGGGCATGACCCAGGGACATGCAAAGGCTCCTGATGAGTCTACACGAGGGAAAACGCTAATGGAGGATGTGGCTTGTGAGTCGGGATTTCTGACGGAGACTGGATTCCAGGGGATGTTACTCTTACCTGTATGTAACTCAGAATTTTCTGGCATTCTTGCCTTTAGGAATTGGGGTAGAGCGGTGTGCTGGAGACAGCAAGATTCAGGTGGGTTATTTACCTGTTCTCTCACCCCATTATTTATTTCAGTGGAAACGATTTGCTCCTTATGTGCCAGTGTCCTCATAAAGTTGGTTCTCATTCCTTCAAGAAAACCTCTTGATGTAAATGATCACTGTACGACTGAAATGCAACCATGAAAGTTCATAAGTTTGTAACTGTACCTCATGGTGATTGACTAATAAAAAAAAAAAAGAAAAAAGAAACCCTCTAATCCTTTAATCTTTCCTCTGTCTTCCTTGTACCAATGAGGGTTGGGATGGAGAGTAAGTGTTACACACTGGCTTCTGGTTGTGATTGGACAGTGGCATCTACTGACAGGAGATTAGAAGACTAGTAGAAAGACGTTTGCCTAAGTTCCTTCCTACCTGACTACATGTCTCTGAACATAAGGAGCTGTTTTCTGATACCTCTAGTTACCACTGCTAACCTTTTTCTGGGGGTCTATTTCTCACTGGGCTCAGGTACATGGTCTTCCGGCCTGTCCCTTCTATTATAGCTGGAGGTAACTTTTTCCCTCTTCTATCCCAATCTGAGTACCTACTCACATTTTGTTACGCACCGACTGTACCTCTGTTTGTCATGCCTACATTAAAATCTGTTGACTTGTGTCATGCAGGTAGATTCTGCTTCCTGTCAGGGTTCTCACAAAAGCTAATAATACTTCTTTTTTATTTTTTAGTTTTGTAGAACATACTACCTACGGAGAGCATCCTATCTCTGTTCATCAGGCTCAGGCCCAGTGGAGAAGTAGTTGATTTAAGCCATGTGGAGTAGATTCGGCTTCATGTCAGCATTCTAAAACAGTTAATAATACCCGTACGTTTTTCTTTGTAGGAAATCCTCCCTACAGAGAGCATCCTAGCACTGTTCATCAGGCCCAAGCCCAGTGGGGAAGGGCAGTGATGGGATAGAGGCCTACACAGATGAGGAAATAACTTCAGTAGGAGAGTTCATTATTATTAACAGGCCCACTTGCCTGCATGTCTAGGAATTTTGGTGCTTAATTTCTATCTATTTTTCAATTGATCCTGCAGTTCTCATTTAAGAAAATAGAAAGGTATCACATAGAGTCCTTCAAACTCCAGTAATTTTCCTGTCTTCTGCCCATCAGCTCTCTTCCCAGTGCCATGCAGACTTGATACAAAGCAGATTCACTCCCTTAGAGGCACTACATGCGTCTGCTTTGGTGTTACTTTGGCATTGGGGAAAGACCTGGGCCATCCAAGGTTGAGGAGAGAACTTCTAATAGGACACAATTGTCTGTTTTTTTCATGCTAATTTTTGAAAACTGGGAAGAATCTGGCTTTGGGGCATTACTGTACTTTTACTATGTACTTCTTAATGTACCAAAAATGATAAAATGTTTGCAATGCTTCAACAAACAAGTTGGTAGGGACAGGCGAAGCCTGTTGGTGAAGAGAGATTGCGGTTAACCAAAAAGGTTATCACTGGTATTTTATCATAGGGGAAGTGGATACAATTTCTTTCCAACTTTGTCTTGGTAAAAATAATTTATTAGTCTTTCACAGGTTTCTGAGACATAATGGATTAGGTCATGTAGGCACAAAGGGAGAGGCCTGAATGGAGGGGATGTAGGTATAGGTAAAATGAATGTACAAAAAATAGCCCCCAATGCATGTTCCCAGCTAACTCTGAGCTTGGCCTGCCAAAGGTGATGTGTGCCTGTGGTAATGTCTCAAGAACTGGGAAACGCTGAGATTCGAGAGAGCAGCAAAAGCCGCTTATTTCACAGGCTCCTGTTGCTTGATTTGTGTGTGTCACAGACTGGGCCCATGAGGGTCTTTAAGTAGGCAGATGACGGGGTGGTAAGAGATGGCACTCATCCTCTACCTTGTGGAGGATGGAACCCAACCATCCCTCCATGCCCCATGAGAAGCAGAGAAAGGTCCTGTTCACTGCAGGGGAAATGAACAGCCTGAGCAGAGGCATGTGTGGGCAGTCTGGGAGGGCTCTTCCCAGTGTAGGAGGCTTCAGCTACTGCATTTTAATGAACATGAGGAAACACAGTCCAGAAAACTTTCATTGTCTCCTCTGGTGTAACAGAGTTTCTCAGAGGGAATCTTCGACTAACACTTGGCTTCTGGATTCCCACTGGCTAGAGGTGTTAGAGAAATAAAGAGGGCAAAATCATTAATTTAAGGTAGAGCTGGGCTGCTATAAAGAATCAGAAAAGAAGATTCTGCTTTGCTGAACTACCTTAAACGTGTCATTCTAATTTCCACCCTATCTAGGCTGGAAATGAAGTCCTTGCAGGGGATTTGAATCCTTACCAGTGTCACTTGGGTTCCCGTGATAGAAAAAACAAACAGCCTCAAAATGACATCTAGGCCACAGAAGGAATATCCAGAGCTTACTGCCAAACCTTCCATGATGACTGCATGCACGCATAGTGCCACGGCTTCTAAGCACGCCTGAACTTTCCGGATGCATTTTAAAATGCCCACTGTTGATTCTCTTCTCCACAATTGAATGCAAACTGGAGCGTTCAGAAAATCAATTCTCACTCGTCAGGGAGACTTAAGCAAAAACGAGGTCACTAATTACAGGCATTGAACTGTTTTGCCTAACGTCTTCAAGTGCAAGCTGAGAAACACTATTTTTTATTATTTCTTAAATGTGGGAGTACAGACTCAGTGGCTGGAGAAAGGGGATGTCTTTTTAACTTCTCTCACCAATGGGAGAACCAGGCTGGAGTGATTCATCAACATTGATTAGATTGTATGGGGGTGGGAGAGAGAGTAATGCCATCTGCAAAGATAAATAATTGGTTTTTGCTTCCAGTTCTTGAGGGAATCCAAAAGCCAAGAGTAATTTATAATCTTTTCTTCAATTACTTCCCACCCCTCAAACATTTTATGGGCATTATGTCTGGGCTTTCAATCAAGCATGTTCAAACAATAGCGAATTGGTCTCCAAGATAGCACATTATTAATTAAGAATCCAGATGTGTTCTGCAGAGCTATAGAAGCTAAAAATCAATGAGCTCCTAACCTAAGGGTTAGGTTCAGGCTATGTTAGAATGAGCAAAATCTATTCCCAGGCCATTCTAATGAGACTTTAAGTGATTGTTTGAAAATAATGCTATGGCAGGGTTATATGAAATAGGCCTTTTTATATACATTTGCCTCCAACTTTTCTAATCCTGGGAAACATAACAATTTAATTCCTTTTGATGGTTCCCGCTGGTACCACTAGGTTTTTCAGAGGGGTATGAAAAATGAAAAGTCATGTTCACTTATGTGCCTTAGGAAGATAAACAGACCATTTCCTAGAAATTAGTTAAGAAGCAGACTAGAGCCCTCTAACTTTCTCATGCTTATTACATTCTTTCCCATCCACTTTTCAATATTGTATTATATGTTTAGAAGACTTCCACTCTTACATCTAGAGTACTTCAACAGAGAGATAAAAACATTGATTTTGATTTTTTTCATCATTTTTATAATTAATCTGACCTATAAACAACCTCTTTCATCCATTTAATCAAGGAGCGGAGCAAGAAACATTATTTGGGGGGTAATTAGTTGCTAGATGCAATGCTAGACATTGATTCATAGAGCCTAATGTGTTTCTAGAACAATCAATGCCTATGTTTGATAATAGGTCATTTTTAAATAACTAAACCCATTTAAAAGGAAATTGAGACTTGGAAGAAAAGTGCGTTTACCAAGTTTTCACTACTAATAAACACAGAGGTGGAGATTTGATATCAGGATCTCTCCACGCTGGAAAATAGTGAAGACTGCAAAACTATTTTCTTTGCCAGGTTTATCTATCACAAAAACGAATTCTTGATTATAAGCTTAATAATCTCACAGAAACAGTCTAACTTCAGGCAAGCTGTCTAACCTCTTAGAAACTTAAACTTCCACATCAGGAAAATCAGAGAGTTGTAAGACATACTGCCAAGGATCACTCTCAGTCCTGAGTAGTTTCAGTTTCCTGCTGTATTGGCAAGTTTTTCTTTCCCGCTCTTACCATTCTGTTTCACTATCCCGATCTGATCTTGACAAAGTTAAAGAAAATAAAATTTCTCTGAAGGACTTGCCAGGAAATAAAGCTAAAAGGGAAGATTAAAAACCATGAAGACATTCTCTCTGTGTAGACATCGTTTTTTTATAAATTGTATAATTCTGTGTATTTTTGTTGTTGTTCAGAATGACTATATGTAAATTGGTCTTTATAGGGAGAAATCCACATATTATACTGAGCCAGAAACATAACTCAGTGATAAGGTATTTGCCATATATGTGTGAGAACCTCAAATTTGCCCCCTCTCACAGAACAAGGAAAACACATAAATTCTGTTTCTGTCCTACATAAAGTCAGATTATGATGGTACAAGAAATGTTATAAGGAATCATATATTCCTTTCTATTACTTATAGGTCTTAAGCAATCTATTGAGGCAAGCTTGCCAAATGTATAAAAAATATAACACTGTAGAACTATCATCTCATTGTTCATCGATTTGCTTGAGCAGGCACCAGTAAAATCTCTGTTGTGAGACTTGTTGTTACTGTTTTTGGCATATCAAATGTGACACGGATACTTGCCAGGCTCTGCCATGCAGACGGGATATTCTCGGTAGCTTTTGGGGTTCTCCAAGAGGGACGGGGGAATTGAACCCTGGTCGACCACCTGCAAGGCAAATGCCCTACCTGCTGTGCTATAGTGAGTAGTTGCAAGGCCAATCTAAAGTCAACCTGCATCAAAAAATATAAAAACAATTAAAATTCAAAGATCATAAAATAGTTCTCAATATAAAATATACATAGACTCTGTATGCTCCTTGATTTGCTTAAAATTAAATTATACAATAAAGAATCAGAATTGTAACTAAGAAAAATATGTATCATTTGATTTATAAGCACATACACTATCCATAAGTTTAGATGTTAGGAAAATGTACACACAGAAATAAATAACTATTTTATTTAATACTTATATAAAAGTTTCACATAAGGTCAAAATACTTGATACTTGCTATCAAAACCAAAACAAAGAAAAACTCACAGTAAGAGCCAGAATTGAACAAATTCGGTAGATTTGAAAACTATGGACATACAAGTTTAGAATACAACAGTGACCAGGCTACTGTCACACATAGAACTACTACTTTATACATGCGTGTATTTTGGAAGCTGGAGTGAGGCTACCATGGTAAAGGCACATGGCTTACACGCAGAAGCATGCAGTAGGATTCCTGGCACCACATGGTCTCCTGGGCGTGGCAAGGTGGAATCCTATGTCCCCCAACACTGCAGGCAGAGCGTGAGCATGGCAACATCCTCAGACAATCACATGGACCGTCCAGCCAGGTTAACCAAGCACCACTGGGCGTGCCTTGGACCTCTTGAGGACCATTTGGGAACCTCCCACCAAAAACCTATTTTCCCCTTGGAACTAAGAATCAATACCATACCCAAATAAAAATAAGTGATTCTATAAGCAATAGCATGGAACTGGCTGTAAAATAAGTCAATACATATTAAGCTGTAGAAAACTCAGAGTGTACTTTCCACCCCTCCTAAAGGTCCAGAAGTAAAATCTAAAGGAATGCAAGGCTGGAAAGATTGAGTGAATGGCTGAAATGCATGCTTGGCATGTTTGGGCCCCAGTTGATTTCTGGCACCACATATTCTCCTGTAGTATCATAGGGCTTAACTCTAGAGACCCCCCAAAACCACCAGAGTGGCCCAAGAGCTGAATTTTAAATGGTTTGCAATAAAAATAAATTTTAATAAAAATATATATGAAATAGATGCCTAATTTCAAGTCACCTAGAGATTAGCAATAAATAAATTGCTTAATTAAATAATAATCTAAAAGCATGTGGAATGTATCTAAAATTGTATTCTGAAGAAAAATTAAATCCATTAATTATTTTTGTAAATAAATAAGAAAGGATAAAAAGAAATGAGCTAATAGCAAACCAGAAAATTTAAAAATCATAAAGAAATAGAATAATTCAATAACTTTTGTGAACAGAAAATACTAAAGAAAATAAATTCTAACAAAATTTGGTAAAATAAAAGCTATAATTCTAATTTTGTATGAGAAAAAAATATTTGCAGGACAAAAATTAGAGAACCACAAATGCCTGAGTAGATAGTACAGGAGAAAGGATGGTACAGGCATAAGCTAAACAGGAGTAAGATGCTTTCCTTGCATGTGGCTGATGTGGGTTCAACTATACAACACATTTGATCTCTCAATACCTCCAAGGGTGACCCCTAAGCAAGAAGCCTGGAGAAAGCTTGAAGAACCTAGGGTTATGGTCCTGAAACAAAGTAAAAAAAAAATTAACAAACAAAAAGGAATTACAAGTGGCCATTGCAATAACTACAATAACAAAGGTATTTAGCAGATTAAAGTCTATAAAGAGAATAAGCAGAGATAAAAATTCAATTAAGTAAGCAGTGAAAGGAATTTATTATGGGTTCATGAAAATGAAATATAAATAACCTAAAAAAAGTTTGTTTTAGAATTTCGTGCATTTCTGAAATCATATCAAAGAGTTAGAAAGCTAAAAACAATGAATTGTTATAAAAAGTTATCAAGTTTCTTAGGGCCTACCAATATTTAAAAAAACTATAAATATTAATATAAATTTACAGTTTTATATTTGTCAAATCTTGGGGATTTAGAAAATATGTTTCTTGTGTCATTATGATCATCTTACTAAACTAAAGAAACCTAACTACTGTATCACTGTCGTCCCCTTTCTCATCGATTTTCTTGAGTGGGCATTAGTAACAACTCCATTCCTAATGAACCTAATATCTGCTCCATTCCAAAGTAACTAATATCAAAATATTATAAAGTTACCATTTAAAACTTAAGAATAAAAGAGTAATACATGCTTGGTGGCAATAGAGATTTCCAGGAATGTCAAATGTTATCACTTGTATCACTTGTCTTCCCATTAATCTTCGATTTGCTAGAGCAGGTGCCAAAAACGTCTCCATTTGCCCCTGTCACGTGCTAGAGTAGCCCAATGATATCTGCTCACTCCCGGGACAGGAAGAGTCTCAAATAGTTCATTCAGGGTTTTGACGAAGAAGCCTGACCATCTCGTTGGTGGGCGGCCACATGGTTTTTTGACATCCCGTGGAATCCAGTCAGTAACAGCTCTAATACAGTGGTCATCTCTGAATTGCATTACATGTCTGGCCCATCTGATTTTTGATGTCTTGGCAAATGAGACAGCGTCCCTGATTCTTGACTTTCGACAGAGGTTGGAACTCTGAATTCCTTTTCTTACTTGAGTGAAACGTGAAGTTCCTAGCATAGCTCTTTCAATTCCTCTTTGGGATACCAGAATAGCGTTCTCATCCTGTTTGCACAGGGCCCAGGTCTCTGAAGCATACGTTAGTGCAGGAAGAAAGGTGGAATCGAAAAGATGTGCCCTGAGTTGGAGGTCCTTTGTCCTCTTAACCACTTCTTCAACGCTCTGGAAGGTGTTCCACACTGCTCTCTTCCTCCTGCACAGTTCTGGTGCCAAGTCATTCCTCATGTTGAGTTCTCGGCCCAGGTACACATAGCTGCTGCATTCGGAGATATTCGTTCTACTGAGAGCAAATGGAGTGTCAGGGACTAGTTTGTTTTTCATGATCATCATCTTGTTGAGGTTCAGCTGCATTCTGACCTTTCACACTTTCGGTCAAAGTCGGCCAGCATTTGTGCCACTTGACTAATGTTTGGCGTTATGAGAACGATGTCATCAGCGAAGCAGAGGTGGTGTAATTGCCGACCGTCTATCTTCACTCCCATTCCTTCCCATTCCAGTCGTCACATGATGTTCTAGAGGGTGCCACTGACGAGTTTTGGTGAAATGGTATCACCCTGCCGCACCCCTCTCCTTACATCAATGATCACTTCCTTGTAGAATGGTGAGATCCTGGTGGTGAATCCTCAATACAGCTCACGAAAGATTTTGATATACTGAGTTTCAATGTCCTGTTTGGCTAGGGCTTTGATGACCGATTCAGTCTCAACAGAATCTAAGGCCTTCTTTAAGTTAAATGTTAGACAGAGCGGCATATTGAACTCTCAAAAAACCATAATGAGTTTGGTCACTGTGTGGATATGGTCTATCGTGCTGAATCCCCCTTCGGATCCCGGCTTGCTCGAAAGGTTGTCCTTCATCTAGTGTTCTGCCTATTCTATTCAAGGATGACATGAGTGAGCAACTTGTAGACAACAGACAACAGGCAGATTGGGCGATAGTTGCCGATGTCGTGGATGTCTCCCTTCTTGTACAACACAATGGTCCTGCTGTTTTTCCACTGGGATGGATCCTTGAATTCAGACAGGTAGTGTGTGAAGAGTCGAGCCAGTGTATTGATGAGTACTGGTGGCAGATTCTTCAGGTGTTCAGGTCTGACCTTGTCCGGACCGGATGCTGTAAGCATCTTTAATGACAAAATGGTGTGTCGGATTTTGGAAGGGAGGACGTTGGGAACTACATATCCATCCTGCGGAATTTGGTACATGGGCAGGTGGATGTGGCTGTCAAAGAGATCTGAGTAGAAGTTGTGAATTATCCTCTCCATTGCATTTCTGGAAGATGTGATAGATCTATCAGGATGTCGGAGGGCAGTCATCTTGGTCTTGTAGTTGGTGAAGGACAGGCGAACGTTGCGAATATTTTCCCGGCTTCTGCCAAATCGGCCAACACTGCTGCTCTTCTCTCTTTGAGGTCTTCCTTTATTGCTTCTCTGCACAGCTTTGTGAGCTCGACTTTAGCTTGTGGTTGCCTGAGACTCCTGCCAATCCACGTTGACAAATGAACTCGAAAGTTTCCAAAGACAGGCGTTTCTTTGTAGTTTTCTCACTCTCGGCATTCTTGGCACAGTCATGGAGGTGCTGAACCACTCAATCATATTCCTTGTCGGTGTTGTCAAGGATGGCATCTTCCTATGTTGCCGCAATTGTGCCAAAGAGTTGGTGGTTATTCTGGGAGTTCTCTTCTTAAACTTAAACTTTGTAGACCTTTCTCCCCGCTCTGTGAAGTAGAATTTTGCACGAAGGAGATGGTGGTCCGATCCCCTTCGGAATTTTGGAATAACAGGGACATCAGTCAGGCAAAACCTTTGATTGACTATGATGTGGTGAATTTCATTGTGGAACTGTCCACCGGGAGACTCCCATGTCCAATGTTAAGGCTCGGCCTTCTGAAACTGTGTTACCATGGATAGTCTTGGTTCACATGATGAACTGTCTGTCATTCTGATCGTTTCATTCTAGGCCATGGGTCCCAATGTGGAGTTCTTTGGGCGACCTTCATGGTCCTATCTTGGCATTAAAATCACCAACAATGATCTTGTAGAAGGTGCGGTCTTTATAGAACCTCTCCAGTTTCTTGTAGAACTTCTCAATTTCTTCTTCATTATAGTTGGATGTTGGTGTGTAGACGACAAAGATAGAAACTGCCGGCAGTGAGCCACATTGTTTCAAGCATAATCATCCAATTCGGATTGTTAGGCATTCGAATGAATCAATGCTCATGGCCAAGTTTGTGTTGACAAGGAAATCAACACCACTGATGCCTCTGTTGTCGCATGTTCCAAGGAACAATTCTTCTCCAGTGTCCAAAATGGCGTGATGTGATTGATGTCTTCTTGTTCTGGTCAGACCAATGATGTCATACTTGATCTTCTGCGCTTGCACCCTCAGGTACTGATGGATGCTTCTGATGCCAGCATACGTGCGTTTAAAGTACAGACAGTCATTTTAGTCTTTCTTCGTTTTGGCAGCCTAGTTCATCCCTGAGATTTTTTCAGCCTGTTCTTGCTCATCTTTCTTAACGCTGCTGTATAGGGAGTTCTCTCGGTGTCAGGTGAATGAGGCCCATTGTTGTTACTGTTTTTGGCATATCGAATGTGCCATGGGTAGCTTGCCAGGCTCTGCTGTGCGGGCGGGGTACTCTCGGTAGCTTGCCAGGCTCTCCGGGAGGAATGTAGGCTTTTAGAGCAGCCTCCAATCATCCTTAGAGGTGTTCCCATGGTTCACACCATATTTAAATCCTATCAAATATGGTGCAGAAATTATGGAAAATGGGTATTAAGTGTCTTATGGTGTGTTTTGTGGCCTTGGCCTTTGGTCCAGAGAGAGGCCTGGAGCGTGGTGGTGGCTGGTAGTGGAGGTAGTGCGGGTCGGCTGGCGAGGTATTTATCTGGCTTGGGTAGGGTGGGGTGTCTGGGTTTGACCCCCTTTCTAAGGTGCCGGGGATTGGAGGAGGCAGACAGAGGATCTTGTTTCCGGGTCTCATTGAGCCTGTAGTCCAAGGTCGCAAAGTTCTGCTTACTGGGTTTTGTGGGGCTTCACTTGTGTGTGAGGTTCAGCGCAAGTGTCCAGAGAGCCGCCTGGAGCATGGCGGTGGCTGGGTAGTGGAGGTAGTGAGGGTCGGCCGGTGAGGTCAAATGGCAAACTTTAGGAAATTACTCAACCTACTCTGGAGTTTTAATAAGTAATATAAGTCCCTATACATATAAATTAATAGTAGCCTACATTTGTTTCTATTTTACTTTGGGGGACATCACTGTTGATGATCAGGAGCCAGTCCAGGCAGTGATTTTGTTTGTTTATTGTTTGATTTCCTTTGTTTTATAATATAAAAGCTTAGGAATAAAACAAAATGTCATTTAAAATTGATAAAGTATTGATGCTTGACATCAACGACAAACGTAGTAAGCATATGGATAGATTTCAGTAAACTCAGAATAAAATAGGAACTTACTGTCAACACCACCCCACAATTATGTGACATATTTTCAGAACTCCTAGTTGAACAAGAGATAATACCATAGTCTATTTTTTAAAAAATTAATCACCGTGAACTACAGTTACAAAACATTCATGTTTGAATTTCAGTCATACAATGAGCAAACACCCACCCCTCCACCAGTATACATTTTCCACCACCAATATCACCAGTATCCTCCCCCTCCCAGCCCCCCTGCCCTACTACACCCCTCTCTTGCTTCCATGGCAATCTCCCTCTTACTCTCTCTCTACTTTTGGGTATTACGGTTTGCAATAAAGATACTGAGAGTCTATCATGTTTATCTACTTTCAGCACATATCTCCTATCCTGAACAATTCCTCTCACCATCATTGACTTAGTAATCCCTTCTCTATTCTAGCTGCCTTCTCCCCCAAGTCATAAGGCAGACTTCCAACTGAATACCATAGTCTTATACTCAGCCAGATGCCCTTAGATGTTAGAGACAAATCCTGGTTCCAGTTCTGAAACTGATAATTATTATCTGGAAAATCATGCTCAATTTGCCGTCTGTTCTGAGCTTCAATTTTTCAACCAGTTATAAAGAATATGACTTCTCTCTGGTGGAAATACTGAAAGAAGTTAATGATACTTGGTAATGACACTTGTGATTGGCAACATCTTATACTTATCACTTATTAAGTAATATTATGCTGTTATCTATATTATTAATTAATGGTCATAAAGTTTTAATTAAGCCAGATGAATAGGCTACAGATATCTACCCATTGTATCTATAATCAACAGCAATGCATTATATAAAATTGTACAAAATATGTTACATTTTAAAGAGTACTGGGCTATGTGGCAATGATTTAAATACAGACACTTGTATTAAATCTCAGTATCTGTACTGTAAACTATAATGCCCCAAAGTAGGGAGAGAGTATAAAGGAAAGTGCCTGCCATAAAGGAGGGATATTTGGGGACACTGTTCGTAGGAAACTTACACTGGTGGAGGGATGGGTGTTCGATAATTATGACTGAAGTTCAATCATAAAAGCTTTGTGACTGTATCTCATGGTGATTCAATTTTAAATATATATAGATAAATAAAAATTAAACATAAAAATAAAATTAGGATTTTGCATTATCTTAAGATGAGAGCACTTTAGTTTAGGGGCCACAACAAATATAATAAGGTGTCGTTATAAGGCATTCTTATTAAACTAGAAAAGATAAAATGACATGGAATAGTTAAAACAATGTTAACAGAGATTGGAGGGATCCACCCACAAGTCAGGAAATTGCCACCTACTGCCCAGAGTCCCCAGAAGCTGGGAGGGGCAGTGCCATCAGATATCTCCCTCAGTCTTCTGGAAGAAACTAGCCTATTATTTACATTTTGATTTCAAACTCTGATATTCAGAACTGTGGAGAATTTGTTTAAATCCTGAAGTGTGTGCAATTTGTTACAGCAACCCAAAGAAATGAATATAGATGGCTACCGTTTAGGTTATTTAAAGATGGATGGATTGCACTATCTTACATTTAAGTATTCCAAGCTGAGTGTTAGAGTATAATTAGAAAAAAGTAGTGTCATAATAATATATATCACAATGGCTCTATTCCCTTGTGAATTCAAAGAAATATATTGGAAGAATCTGCAAAATACCAGAAACTGGGAAGAAAGCAAAAATGTCCCCGAAAGAAAACCAACTAATAAGCTTTGATGAGATTATGTAGATGTTATGCCTAATGCAATAGTTATTAAAATGCAAATATATGGAATCGCAAGGATAATTAAAATTTATGATATTACTAAAAACCTATAGAATATTATATACTATAAGAGCCTATTTTGTAAATTGTACCCAACATATGTTCCTGTATGTGATTTTGCATTAAGATGGTATAGATGTGTCAGTTAGCATAGAACATAAATACACATGGGTAGGTACATGTGTGTTTGTAAGTGGGTGCTTTGTAGGAAAAAGTTTGGAGGTTTGTGCACTGCTCAGAAGTGTTTCTCTCTGGGAGATTATCTTGTTTAACTTTATACACAATAAATAAAAAGAAACCAACACTCAACCTCCTTGCCCTCTGGCTTGCAAAAAGTTTGGAAGGCAGCCAAGACCCTCACAACAAATGCAAGGGACTGAGCCGAGAGATGTTCCAATGCTCCCTGTCTTGTCAGCTCACCATGAATTGGTTACAGCCCTCTATTAAAGGACACCGTGCTTGGCAGGAAGCCCTTTCATTACACGTCTCTCTTTGGGTTCTGAACTTCTGCCTCCTTGGGCCTAAAAGTAGCGATGAGAGTCTGGAGCTAACCCTGGCACAGGCACCTTTGGTGCCTTTCCAGTGTTGCCCACATTTTCTCAACAGTTCTGGATTAAATTGCAATTACAGTTTGTAGGTGTCTTTTCCCCCTTCTCTTACTTATCCCTGTCCTGATTCCAACTAGTCTAATTCCCTGGCAAACATGTAGGTAGTCTCAATGAAGCTAAACCATGAGTAGAATCCCCAGATTAGCTAGTACAATGGTCCCTTCCCTCCTAGAGCTTGCCAGATTGGGCCCATCAAAGGCAAGTTTAGCAATTCTGTTGCCCTTCAAGGAGACGGGCGCTCTTTCTGCCTTAGCGCTTTCTCTTGGTAGTCTGAATAATATTTTGGGAGGGGAGCGGTGAGGGAGGGACTAGCACTCTTGTTTCCAAATGGCAGGGATAGAAGAAGATGATGGCACATAAGAAAAAAAGAAGCGGAATTGAGAAATTAAGGCCAACAGATAATTCTAATATAATGTGACTACATAATCAGTTATAGCTGTATCTTGACTATGTGTGGACTCATGAGTTATGTAAACCAGTAAATCCATTTTCTTTGTTCTTTTAAGTAATCAGCTTTTAGATAATAGAACAAAATACATTATTTTTCTTCTCCACACATCTTAAAACAATCTGTTAAATGTGTTAGTTTAGACAGATAACTGATCTTCACTGAAGAAAACCTTAGTTAAAAGATTTATTGATATGCAATCATATTTACTTGATGTTTGCTAACAAAAGCCCTCGTGTAAAGAGTATAATTTGCTTTCAAACCTCTCTCACACTATCTAGATCTCAACTTAAGCTCTACTAGTATTGACATTGATGCTGATGTTCATATATAATCACATCTATACTTCTCTCTTACACCTATCATGTTCTTACTTCATCACTAAATGTAATGCCTTCGTTTATAACATGAATATGTTGATACTTGTGAGTTATAGTTCAGCCCAAGCCAGGTTAGGAACCCTTAATAACCTGGGTTAATAACCAGGCCAAGGCAGAATTATAAAAAGTAATAATATTTCAGGGACTCAAATGTTCTACTTTTTCTAATTTTCAGGGACTCAACTTTTTTTCTTAATATCCATAAATATATCATCCCACCAAACAATGTGCTTTAGAAGCTCCTTTACCATTCACTCTCTCCCCAAGCTTAGCTTTAACTGTCCTCCTTCCAGAATCTCTTCTCAAATATTTCCCCTCCACCCACTCAGCCAAAACTGCTTCTTGTGGTCCTTCCCTTTAGCTCATTTGGAATTTCCAACGTTCTAACTGTTCTGAAAGGTGGACATTCCACAAAGTACTGAAACAAAAGAGAAGATGAAAAGTGGATGACCTCACACAAGAGTCTTCATTTGAAGGGGTCGGGACATGCCTGGCTCTTCCAGGGGCTTATTCCTGCAGCTCTGAACTCAATTTTATTCCAGAGGGACTCAGGAGACCAGATCAGCTGCTGGGGATTGAAGTAGGCTGAGCTGTTTGCAAGGCAAGAGCCTCTCCTCTGTACTGCCTCTCCAGGCTCACAGAAGCCTCTTTAAATGAATCTGTAAAAGTAGATATCTGGAAACTCATTAAATTTTGCTTTCTTCAATTAAATAAAAATTACGGGAAACACTAGGCTTACACACCACGATTTCCACACTTTTCTGAACAAGTGGGGGCTAAGTTTTTTCATCAACAAGATACTTCTGCATGCTTCACAACAACCATCTGATTTTTTTCCCCAATCACCGATGTATAAAGTCATGAAGAAATCAGGTTTCCTGAGGCACACATGTCTTAGCAGAGGAATACTGAATGCTAAACATCCTTCAGAGATACACTGAGTGGAATGAAGAAAACTTCCCTGGTGCCACTGCTTCTGCCCGTATCACTCATGACATTGCCCTAAAGAGCCATCACTTGCCTAACTGATTCACAGCTCTGTGATGATGACATGGCATGAGGCCTCTCTTGCTTCCTGGAGATCAATCACTCTGTGCTCCAGCAAGCACTAAAGTGAAATCCATGAAGACTGCTCTCCGTCTCTCCTGTGTTTGCACCTGTGATGGGTGTGATGTACCCGGAAGGATGACTGAGCATCTGCCAGGCTTTTCATTGCCCCAGGAAGGTTATCCAGAGCCCATGGGATCTCTGTGGGGTCTTACTTTTTACTATTCCTTCATAAATTGCACAAACTACTCTTTGGAGCCTTCTTCTTGGCAGGGAGCCAAACAAGTGAAGGTTAAGCTTGACTGCTTTGGTGGAAAAGAAGAAAAATATTTCCTTGGCACTTGTGAAGGTCAGTGCACCTGAGTTCCTATTAGTCACTCTCAAGTAACTAGGAAACGTGAATAGGTGCTCAGGTTCTGATTCACTCACTCTCTGATTCATTGGACACTTACATAGCACTTTTGGGCAGAATATGGGCACAATATGAGTAAGACACACTCCTGGAGCATTATGAATCCTTAGAAAGATGTGAAAGGCATGAACAGATGAATTTCAAAATGCTAATGCTGGCAATGACAATGAGGGAAACAAATAAATATTTATTGGATTTGTTTTCTCATTTGCAGAATCTTTCCCAAGTTCCTATTGTGTTTTAATATTTCTACAACCTCCAGCAAATATTATTATTAGAATATATTGTTATCACTATATTTTTGCATTGGGATCTATGAAAGATGACTCACAATTGGGCCAAAATTCAGATGCAGGATATCTTCTATCAGTTCATATAGCGGTTATAAGTAGAGAAAAATCTGTGTGGCAGGAACTCAGAATGAGGTGCAGGGTCAGTAAATATTCTTTGGAAGAAGTGAAAATGGTTTGTCTAAATAAATTCTAGAAAATTAATTCGCTTTCCACATAAAGGTGCTTTAGATGAAGTGGGATGTGAAGCATGTGAAAGGGGGTCCATACTCACAGCGACTTTGTAGAGATTGTAAATTAGCATGTGTCTGGCCAAGGGCATAACTTTGATATATATTCCAAGGATACATGAAGGTTGGATGGAAGTTATTCTTGATTCTTCTGTCAGTTGGTCCCATGATGTTGGGCTACTTCATAAATTCGATAATTTTTTGTAGGATGACATTACTTTGTCTTTTCCCCCCCTTGCCTCAAGGAGCTCATCCTGGTTTTTCCCGGAGTTTAGGCTTACCCCAGTCACACCCATCAAGGTGTTCCCGAGTCACTCCCAACCCTTTGTTTAGCTTGTAATCACTTCTCTATGCTCTCTTCCCCCAAAACAGTTAATCCACTTTCCCTTAATCTGACTCTGCTAATTTGTAAAGTCAGACCTTCCTAGGACACTGAATATTATAACACTGCCTTTCTCCCCTCTTCATGCCTTTTGAATAATTTACTTTAAAGCTATGTCTGTTTTGTATAGACACAAGAAGACAATATTATGTTTTTGTAACTTGGGACTTAATTGGCTTCGGATATTATTCCCTCCCGGGCATCTGCTTTCTCCACTTAAGCCTCAGTTGCCCTCAGTTCCTAGCACTCCAAAAGCAGGATCCCGACGAGGGACGGGACGGATCCAGGGCAAGCAGTGTGTTATGTGCTACTCTGGCATCAAGATGGGCCTGGTCAAAGTGCCTAATTCTTAACTATAAGTTAAGAACTTGATCATAGACAAATGCTGTCATGATCCAAAAGTAATGATGAGACTAGGACCCTGCTAAGGATAGGAAAGACTGATCTGACCTGAGCACTGTAGTCTGAGATAGAGATGGCCCCTGGAGAGCAATTCTATAAGCTTTAATGCATTTCTTATTGTGTCCATACAAAATGATTAATATTATGAATTCTTATATGTTTGCTGGCTGAGGAGAGGAGAAACACATTCATGGGACTCCACCCTTGGGTGGATCCTCCTGCTGAAAGAGAATTAATTCCTAGGAGAAGCATCCCCTAAGGGAAAGGAACCTCAACCCTATTGATGGTGACCACACCTATGTGTACATCCCAACCCCCTCATGCTGGGGAGATTTAACTAGGCTGTAAGAGTAGGTTGGGGGGCCAGATCCACAGATCCAGAGAGAGATCCAGAGCCAGGAGAGAAGCAGAGAATGAAATAAACTGATCGAGCAACCAGTTTGGCCTTCTTCCTTCCTTCACCTACCCTTGACCGACAGCACACACAGCAGTTCCAGAGCACCGAATGCGGGCGGTGAGACAGAGCCGCCCAGAGAGCCCGCAAGTGCACAAGCCCGTCGGTGTGCTTTAGTTTTTTACAATTTTTCAGCTTTTTCTTTCAATTGTTTGTTTTCATGTTTTCATTATTATGGAATTCATAATTTCAGAACTATGGAATTCTGGAGACTTTTATAAAAATCTGACTTACATAGAAGAAACTCCAAATGTGTACAGTTAGTTCCATTTTGACAGATAATTGTGTCCTAAACCACCACCATGACACTTATGAGAACAATACCTATTAACTCCCCTAAAAATTTCCTCCCACTTTTTGCAACCCCCTCATTCTCCACTCCAATCTCTGGTGACTCTAGCTATCACTATAATATAGTTGTCACCTTCTATAATTTTGTATTGATAGTGTCCAATCCCAGAACATTGAAATATTGTGTCTTTGTTTGGTATGTTAGCATGATTTTAAAATTTTATTATCAGTAGTTCATCCTTCTATTTTTAAAAAATATATTGAATCACAATTTCTCTGTCTGAAATGGGTTGTCACCTTGTTGACTGCCATAAATAAAGCTCCTATGACTGGTGTTCACAGGTCATTATGGGAACATTTGCTTTGGTTTCTTTCTCATGAATTCATTTCAGAACATTTGAAAGGAACTGTCTAGTAGTTTTCCAATGTGGTTATACAATTTTATGTTTTCAGCAGCAGTGCTAGAGAGTTCCAACTGATTCACATTGGTGCCAGACATTGGTGTCCACAGTCTTTTAAACTTTCCATTGCAGTGGAAATGGATGGACATACACAATGCTTTAAGCACTTTTGAAAAATTGGAATTCCTTGGGGCAAGGCTTGTCATTCTCATTTCTTAGTGAATGGACACCAACATTACCTACTGATAAGACTGAACGACTTAGTCTATCATACTGCCTGATTACCTGGCTCAGAGACCATTACAACAGCGGTTTTCACACAGACCTCTTATTTTATCTTCTCATAAAATATCTTATTTTATTCTGGAACAACCCAGAGAAGAAGATGATGAGTAAGTCTCCACTCACAGGAAGTAAAAGCAAAGAGTAGGTAAAGGGTAACTCTAAAAATAGCAGTTAGGATGCAATCCTAAATCTGTTAGCCATTAAAACTAGGCGTTTCCCCAGGCAGCTTACAGACATATGAAATTACATATGTACAAATAAAGAAGTAGGGAGAGGGTAAGCATGCTTAGGGAGTTGCATTGTAGAACTTAGAGAGGATAGACAACAGCCTTATAGTGTAAAACATAATAATGCAGGCTACTTTGTGCAGAAAATAAAATAGCTGGAAATGTTTTTTTGTTGTTGTTGAGGATTGGCATATAACATTATCTTTCCTGGGGTTGGAGTGATAGCACAGTGGGTAGGGCGTTTGCCTTGCACGTGGCCGACCCAGGTTTGATTCCCAATTCCCAGCATCCCATATGGTCCTCCAGCACCACCAGGAATAATTCCTGAGTGCAGAGCCAAGACTAACTCCTGTGCATCGTGGGGTGTGACCCCCCAAAAAAAATCTTTCTTTCAGTGTCTCAATAATTGCGCTTTTAAATTTGCTATTGAATATCATTGTTAGCAGTTTAAAATTCAATTGAACAATTTGAAATATATGCTTGGCATGTCCTACTTCTCTTTTCCTTAGAGAATGCCAATTTGAAACTTGAGAGAATATCTAGCCCTTGGGGACCCATGTGCCATGTTGGCAAGCACAAGCAGACTCCTGTGGCTGGTATGGGCTGTATGTAGTAAGGGATCTTGGAGCAAGTCCTTTGCCATGGACATTCTGTCTGCTTTCACACTGGGCCAAATCTCAGCTCCAAACAGGTATGGGTCCGCGGGCTAGGCTCAGGCTTTGGAAAGCTCCAGAGCCCCAGGGCCAGGGCCTACATTGGCCAAGTAATCACATTCATCCACACCAACTTCGGAACAAGGAGCATATGATCGAGGCCCTGTTGACGTTTCCTGGTTGATCCCTATGTCCAGGAAGTGTGACTCTGCCAAGTGTGATGCAGGTGAGTTTGAAGACACGGCACTTGAGAAACGGCTCATCCCAAATTGGGATCAAATACATCACAAATCGTGGGCTTCTGGACAAATGGCGGGTTCTATTTCCCTGAGAGCTTTGGAACTACCCCCATTCCAGCATTCCACTCCCTCCATCTCCCATCCAGATCAATAAAGCCTGCTTCCTAACAAAAAAGAAAAATCAACATGTAGAATCACCAAAGTCAGACACCCGGTGACTCATGCATACAGTATATATTGTCCTTACTATAATAGCAGACACAAAAATAACTGTTTTTATCACACTCTTTGGAACAGTCACATTCTACAACCACTGCCTAATCTTCAGGTTACTGAAAAAATGGGAAAAATATTTAAGAAATGAATATAAGTTACTCCAATCTTCTATTCCTTCTGTGATACTAAATGGACACATGTGGGGATGTAGTGTCAATAAAAAAGGATCTTATAGCATTGCTTGGAATTTTCCTTTATTGCAACACCATTGTCTTCTTTTTGACAGAGAACAGATCTAATTTAACAGAAAACATGGCCTTTCTGAGTTACCAGGGCCAGCCACTCTTAGTCACAGAAGTGACACATTTGTTTTATAACTTACTCTGTAGGGTTGGAACAGTAGTACACTGATAGGGACCATGCCTTGAAAGGGTCGGACCCAGGCTCAAACTACAGAACCACACATGGTCCCCATACCTCACCAGGAGTTATCCCTGAGCATAAAGTCAGCAGTTGTATAAAAATAAAAAGAAAAGGCGCGGGCGAGGGAAGGGACGCCTCACCGCACCAAGCCAGGCACAGGGCCTAGGGCAGCAGCTGTCTCTCCCGCCACCCGAGTTCGGTAGCCTCCGGCCACTTCCCCCACCCCGGGGAGGTTGATGGCGAAGATGTGGCAGGCAAAGGAAGGAACGGAGCCATGATGGTTGGTCTCACTTGCAGTTTATTCCAGTCTTCCCTCTATACACTCTCCGTCCTCTCTACACCTTTCCGCCCGCTATACACTTTCCACCCCACCACCTTCTCCCGGAACCCCTTTTATTGATCATGGCCCTTCCAAAGGGCGCAATACATTGACGTCACCAAAAGCACCAAAAGATCTTACAGGAAGAACATTGAGCCCCCCCCCCCCCCCCAAAGAAGATACAAAAACAAAACCGAAGCTTACTTTGGGCTGAAAGCACTCGGATTTACATCCCAAAGGCCAGGCTGGGCTGCAGCCTGGAATCTACAATGTCAAATCAAGCCTGGCTAGCACCTTAGATCTGCGGGGTCAAAGATCAGCTAGGTTTCTGTGACAAAAGGTTTCTGTGACAAAACTCCAGAAGGCAGCTGGAAAAGGGGAAATATTCCAACAAGCAGTAATCCCTGAGCACTGCTGAATATGCTCCCTACACCCTACATCTGCCCCCTCCAAAAAAAAAACCCAAAGTTGAAACTGAAACAGCTAAGTTAAATTTTAATGAACTTCCATATGTCACAAATCAATGAGAATTTTTGCTCCTTGTGCCCTGTAGCACTATATTAAGTATAAAATAATTATAGATGCTCAGTTTCACAGATATCCTTTTTTCCCCCTGACACATGTTATCTCATAGAAACTTGTTTGCAAGATTCATTTTCAAAGATAAAATTATCTAAAATTTAAAACTGGTAACAAAAGTATCAAACCAAGGCCAACTCTTCTTTGAGTTTTAGGATTTTCATTATCACTCTGACTAAATGTTCATGGGTCCAACTCTGTGGATAGTGGAAAGACAAAAGAAAATAACAATTTGTACAAACAGAGTTTGAGCTCAAGAACTCATCTATAAATAGTTGCTACGTGTTTACAGTATGTTGAAAGTCTTTGGAATGTAGAAGTGAACAAGATGAGAAGGGGAAAATTTTGCCTTCATGGAACCTACATTCTACTTTTAGAGGAGTGAGTGGATATGTAAATTTTGAACCATCTGTTCTTACTGGAGGAATATTAATGACTAGAATTCAACTAAAAAGAACCAGACTCTCTTAAAAAAAAAACCAAACTCATTATACAGCTGGATTTTCCAAGGATGGTTGTAAAAGGGAATCCACAAAACGTGTAATATGAAGCTAAAATGTTCTTTTGCTTTTTTGATTGTTTTCCTGGTTAAAATGCCAAAGGAGTCAAATGATTCTTGCCCATTTGTTTTCTTTATTGTCTCTTTGCTTTGTTTGTTTCTTTCTTGGCAATCTGTGGAAGCAAAAACCTCTAATTAGATTTGTTCTAAATTTTCTGCATGTTTTAGTAAAACAAATGAACTACAACTCCTCATCAGTTTCCCATAGAAATTTACTGAGAAGGACTGTTTTCTCTAATTAATAAATCACTGATTGTGGTCACCATTTGGGAAAATAAATTTTGACCAAGACAGGCCAGTAAGCAGTAGTCTATCTTAGTGATCCTAAGATGATGGAGTCAACAGGGCATTTATCCGAGAGGATTTCAAACCATGGGATGCTTAGTTACCTCAAGCCTGGTTAAAATTCAGCTGACTGCATCCACCTGTGAGTTATGATTTTGAAGGATGAGTGATGGCACCCATGATTATAAATGTCCAGTAAATTACCAGATGCTGAATATTCATATAGAAACTGAGCCCAGGTCACTGAGGGGAGGTTGAAAACAAACAGTACAATGTTGCTTTTTTCACTGAAAACTCCAGTAAGTTTATATAACCACATTTTGATGGATTTGGGGTAGCCTGTTTTATTTCTGGCAGTGTTCAAGGTTCACTCCTGGAGGTGCTCAGGAGACTATATGGGGTTCCAGGAATTGAACCAAGCCAGCTGCATGCAGAGCAAGCACCTTACCTAGTAGACCCTCTCTGCGGTCCTAGAACATTCTTTGCAATAGCCTAAGGAAAAAAAAAAGACTAAGAAGACAAGTGTCATTTCTGTCTCTGCTGTTCTAATTTGCCATATGTGAAGGTGAGTGTGCAACTGTGTCCATAAATATACACACAGAAAGAAAGTGAGAAGGACAGAATATGGTGAGATCAAGTTCATTGGAGTCAAAGGAAATTTTCAAGAACAAGAATGAGAATGTATGTTTATATAATGACATGAAGGTAGGTGGTAGGGAGAAATGCAGAGAGGAAAAGAAAGAAATATAAAAATTTTAAAGAGGAAATGTGTCCCTAAATAACATTTCCCTAACCTCAAGCTGTTCCCACTTAGAAAATTAAATAACAAAGCAAATTTATTTTTAAAATGTCATGGATAGTTCATCATTTTAATCACATTAAAAGACAGTAAAGATGATGTGATTTATCATAAAATTATTACATAAAGCACTTTTACTACTTTACCTCATAGATGGCTTAGTGTTCCTTGGAGAACATCTTTCTAGATCTCTATAAAGACAAGGAAATGTAATTTAAAGGGAGAAAGAGCCATAATTGGTCCCATGTCAGAAAAACAAATTAATGGAATTTGAAATCAGGCAAACTTGGTTGGATATAACTAATTCTCACATGAGAGTTTTAAGTCAAACCAATTACAATAGAACAAGAAGTTATGAGCTGATGAGAATATTAACTATGAATGTGAGCATGTTTTTACCCCAATTGTCCATTCTTATGCTTCCTAGTAACAAGTGGTACTTTAAAGACAACATTTTTAAGAGTTCAATGAGCTAGTAGAGACTTCCAGTGGCTACTAAGGAGGTGTGTAAGATTGAAGTGAGGCCATGATAAAACATTCAATAACTCAGAAAGTCCCATATTTGCTGGCTGTTTTCTTAATACCTTCCTTTTGAGCTTCTAGAAATCATGACACGACATCATAATCTATTTGGCTAGAAGACATCAACCAACAATAACAAAAATTATTCAGAATATTATGAAATTATTTATAAAGCAAATGATGTTTAAATGATTTTTAAAAATAATTTTAAGTCACATAATGAAAAGTCAGGATTTATAAATAAATAAAATAAATCACTGTATCACTGTCATTCCGTTGTTCATCGATTTCCTTAATATGGGCACCAGTAACATCTTTATTCGTCTCAGCCCTGAGATTTTAGCAGCCTCTCCTTACTTGTCCTTCCCAACGATTGGAGGCCCTTTCAGGATCAGGGGAATGAGACCTGTTATTGTTACAGTATTTGGCATATGGAATATGCCACAGGGAGCTTTCCAGGCTCTTTCATGCAGGTAGGATACTCTTGGCAGCTTGCCGGGCTCTCTGAGAGGGATTGAGAATGTATATCAGAGAATACAAGCAAGTATGTTAAAACCAAACACATGTGTGCTGCTTTAGGCACATCAGTGGGCTAGACTATAATAAGAGATCGAAGGCCATGAAGTGGCTGTGCGCTTCCAGGAGCTTTGCTTTATGTAGTCTCTGGATCTTGCCATTGATGGGCTTACATGGTTTTGGGAGCAGTTTGTGGGTGTGGCTGCCAAGCTATTGGAAAATGGGGGGTCTGGTTGGAGAGACCCAGTTCCAATCCGAGCAGGCTTGAAGATCTCAGCCCCTGGTCCTGCATGCCTGGGTTCCTCTGTTGGTTCCTTCATGCCTGAGGCTCATGTGTGGAGAGTGGCCTTGAGCATGACTGTGGCTGCCAGAGGTTTTCAGCTGCCAGGACTCTGCTTTGGGGCGGGGAGGGAAACTCAACCCGCCCCCCTGCAAGGGTCCTCAGTGAAGAAATCCTGGTGCGGGGGTAGGTGATTATGCATCCAAATAAAATAAAATTTAAAAAATCAGGATTATTCCTATAATCATAACATTTTTATAGAATGTATAATAATTCTTATTTCAAATAAAACAAAAACACAAATAAAAGGAAAGAAGAAAATACCAGTAGGTTTTCCACCACATAAAGAAAAATATTTTAAAGTTTTCTTCTTCAAATCTTGCTGTATACACAGAGGAGACAAAGTCATGGTACATGATGTTGTTTTATGTGAAAGATTTTTCTCAGATTTTTAGAAAATATAAAATGTCATTTGAAATATTTGCAAGTTCATATAAATAGGTATTAATAAAAGGGGGTTAATTGATTTTCTAAATGTGATTTTGTATTTTTACAAATGTTCATATTATTAAAATGATAATGAAAATTTTGGGGTATGTTTTTAGCATGCTGCTTTATATGAAAATTAAATAAAATAATTAAAAATTTAATTTAATTTAATAAATAAGTACACCAGAAGTACATTATAAATGTCTAATGTGCCTATTTCCTTACGTGCTTCTTATTCCTTGTAAACTGAGGTGAGTTTACTCTGCAACTCAGAAACTTATACTTCATGGAACTCTCTCTTTTTTTTGTTTTTTTTTTTTGCTTTTTGGGTCACACCTGGCAATTCACAGGGGTCACTCCTGGCTCAGGCACTCAAGAATTACCCCTGGCTGGGATTTGAACCCGGGTTGGCCGAGTGCAAGGCAAATGCCCTACCTGCTGTGCTATCATTCCAGCCCTTCATGGAACTCTCTTGCAGAACCACATCCAAAGTATAGCAAATTTTTGTTTATGTAATTCAAATCTAATAGTCAAAACCTAATTTTGTATTTTTTTACCTAAGTGGATTTCCCATTTTTTTTCATACCGCGCAAAATCTGCATCTCTTTCTTATTGTGATTTATTTATTTATTTATCAGTCATCCCTGCTGGTGCTCTGGGATAACACCTGGCTCTGAACTCAGGGATGACTCCTGGTGGGCTTGAGGGACCACTGGAGTGTCAGGGATCAAATCCAGGTGAGGTACAGGTAAGGCAACCTGCTGTGCTATTGTTCTACTCTGATTGTGTGACAGATTTTTGGACATGCCACAGTTATTTCTATCTGGAATTCGATAATCAGTTATAATTGTATTTCTTTGACTGATTTCTGTTATAAATTGCATGCTTTGTGGAAGGCAAAATTCTAGAAGCATCTCTACATTCATTTCTATTTATTATATGGTGCACTTGGTTATATGGGTTCAGAAGAAAATGAAACAATAGAGTGGATATTTTGCAGAGCACACACACAAATATCAGTTGGGTAATAGTCCTTAAAGGAAATAAGTATAAAAAATTGAATGTAAACATATAAAATTAGACATTTATTTAAAAGCCTAACTATATATGAATAAACAAATACTATGATTGTATCAATGACTCAGACAAAAAAGAGAGTAAATATATCAATGACTTTGCAAGCATGACACTGTAATGCTATTGTTATTAGATTTTTGGCAGTATATTGTGTAAAAATAAAAATAAAAAGAAAGGGCGCGCAGGCGGCGAGGCAGGCGAAGGAAGGAAGAAGGCCAAACTGGTTGCTCGATAGGTTTATTTCATGTCCATCTCCATTCTCCTCTGATTCTCCTCCTGCTTCTTTCTCCCCCATCCTACTTCATTCTCTCTCTCTCTGCCTCTCTCCCGGCTCTCGGTCTCTCTCTCGATCTGTGGATCTGGCCCCCGTGGATCTGGCCCTGTGGATCTGGCGCCGTGGATCTGGCGCCGTGGATTTGGCTCCCATGGATCTGGCCCCCAACCCACTCTTACCGCCTAGTTAAATCTCCACAGCATGAGGGGGTTGGGGCATACACATAGGTGTGGTCAGCAATAGGGTAAGGTTCTTTTCCCTCAGGGGATGCTTCTCCTAGGACTTAATTCTCTATCAGCAGAGGATCCACCCAAGGGCAGAGTCCCATGAATGTGTTTCTCTTCTCCTCAGCCAGCAAACATATAAGAATTCATAATATTAATTATTTTGTATGGACACAATAAGAGATGCATTAAAACTTATAGAATTGCTCTCCTGGGGCCATCTCAATCTCAGACTACAGTGCTCAGGCCAGATCAGTCTTTCCTATCCCTCGCAGGGTCCCAGTCTCATAATTACTATTGGATCATGACAGCATTTGTCTATGATCAAGCTCTTAACTTATAGTTAAGAATTAGGCACTTTGGCCAGGCCCATCTCGATGCCAGGGTAGCACATAACTCATCGCTTGCCCTGGATCCTTCCCGTCCCACGTCGGGGACTCTACTTTGGGGTGCTAGGAACTGAGGGCAACTGAGGCTTAAGTGGAGAAAGCAGATGCCCAGAAGGGAATAATATTCGAGGCCAATTAAATCTTAAGTTATAAAAACATAATATTGTCTTCTTGTGTCTATACAAAAAAGACATAGCTTTAAAGTAAATTATTCAAAAGGCATAAAGAGGAGAGAAAGGCAATGTTGTAATATTCAGTGTCCTAGAAAGTTCTGACCTTACCAATTAACAGAGTTTGATTAAGGGAAGAGCAGATAAACTGATAGAAATGGTTACAGATAAACAAAGGAATGGGAGTGACTTGGGAGCACTTTGATGGGTGTGACTGATAAACCTAAGCTCCTAGTGGCAAGGGGGAAAGGACAAACCAATGATATCCAACAGTATATTCCTTGATTTCTTTGTCATAAGTTTGTTTTGTGGTATCCTTTTCTATAGAGATAATATAAAATTAGGCCAGTCTTCAAATATAGTTGTTAAAATTTTTTTGATTTTATCTTTGAAGTTAGTTAAGAATACACAGAATATAAGCTCATGCACATATAGAGATATGCTCATATTTTGAGAGATTACTGTAGACTTCTACTTGGAGACCAAAATGATTCTTTTTTTAAAACCTTTTAATTGAATCACTGTGAGATAGACCCTTACAAAGCTGTCCGTGTTTGGATTTAAGTCATACATTATTCCTACACCCACTGGAGTACATTTCCCAGTACCAGTGTCTCAAAATGATTCCTCTTAATTTTTTCTCAAGAGATACCTGTCATAAAAGGGAAAGTAAGTGAGATCACTATCATCACAGACTCTGTATAAACACTCTCTGTACTGGTCCTGAACTTCTCCTTTATGGAGGCAGGCGTAATTAACTACTCTGCTTTTAATTTTAAATGTCTCATGATTAGAAGAATTTTCCCAGACTAGCATTTCAAACTTTGTTTCTTCTCCAACTCCCAACTAGTTCCAAATGTAGTTTAAGGCACAGTAGCACATGGTGAGAGTCATTTGACCTCTGTCCTTGTACCTTTGCCCTCAAGTAAGCATTTTGGTGGGAAAGTATCTGGAAGGTGTTATTACAATAGGACAGATAGCCTTGTCCTACTTAGGCAGAAACACAGAAACACACCCCACACATACACCAAAAAAATGTGTTCCCAAGTCAATCTACTCTTGGCTGGACACAGATAAAGGTTGCCTCCCCTTCATCCATATCACCTGATGAAAGTCAAAGTATATAATAAATGGGAAACAGGGAGTGGAGAGAATGTTTAGAAGACATATATGTGTCAACACTATTGACTTGGGACTTGCAGGAACTGGGAAGATTCACTAGTTTCCAAGGGTTGCCCTAAATTAATACAGATTTGTATTTTCTAACCATGGTCATGTGCTACTGTGCTCAGCATTTGGAACTCGAAACAAAATGAAATGTAAAGTGCTTGTTACAGGAGGCATTTGATCTCTTACCACACAAATACGGGAGTACAAACTCAAGGTGTTGGCAGGGCCAAACATTCTCTTAAACTTCCAGGAGAGAACTGTTCCTTGCAACTTCTGGTTCCTGATGGTCTTAACATTCTTGGACTTATAGCTATGAAACTCTTAAGGTCTTCCCCTACCTCTATCTGGGTGGGTCTTTATCTGCACGCCTCTTCTTTGTGTGTTTTGAAGCAAGAACAGAATTGGGAGCCATTAATCCAGTGTCCTCAACTCCCTTAAGATTCTTATCTAAAATATGACTGCAAAGGTTCCCTTTCAGAATAAAGCCACATTCATATGGTCCAGGTACCAAGCCATTGATATTCCTATTTGGGGAGCATACACAGGTTTTGTCTGTGTGCAAGGGGTGGGGATTATTTAATTCAATACAGAGGACTCTCCATTCAAAAGAGGTCTTGAAACAAAAGCTTCCAGAGAGTTATAATAAGCCTACCTCTGCCGAGAGCTATATTAACAAGGAAGCAAATGAGCTTGGAGGAGAAACAGATTAATAACTCAAACCAAACTTCTGGAAGTAGTTGAGCAGATAATTAAATTGGTGTTTTGTAGTCTCTTTCCCCTATGCCAATCTGCCTTTGAATTATATCCACAAGTCACTCAGGCAAAAGGATAAATTATACAACTCATGTGTTTCCTCAAAGTGTTTTCTAAAAGAGACAAAAATAAATGGAAAATTGTTACCTATCCACAAATAATTAATTCAGGATAATGTAAATGTATTTTATATATATTTATCAGACACATACACATTTATCTTTTTATGTATGCATGTACCTATGTGAATGTGTGCATATATATAATATACATGAATATATCATGTATACACATACATGTATACACATACATGTATGTTTATGCATATATGTACACCTATAAACATTTAAATACTGGAAAGTGTGTAGGGGGAATGAAAGTTCTTCAGTTTTCTAGGATACTGCAGTAGAAGAAAGCTGAGTAGAAAATTTTCATCTGTTGAATAACTGAGGTTACAGTTTTGAATGGTGACTTAAACAGGTTCACTAAAGCTGGAGACAAAAGACACACCAAAGTTTGGGGTGGGAAGAAGCTCTTGAAGAAAAATGAGAAGGAATGTATGAACCCTCCTGTCAACTCTTCATACCAAATGAGATTTTGGAGGAGCAAGAGACATGCCATGGAAATAAAAGTGAGTAGCTGGACAGTAGACTGCCCTAGTCTCATTCCGTTATGTAATAAAGGGGCAAGCTATCTGAGTCAACAACTGGGATGAAGGGCATCTTTCTTTCTGAAAATTGCATCCCATTTACCTGGAGGGCTTTTACCCCTGTTTCACACATCTGTGGGAACTCCAAACTGCCTTGGTGCTTTTGGTTGTGGTGCAAACACTAGAGGGGTCCCTGACTGGAGACATAAGAGCTCGGTCACCAGCTTGGTTGTAGGTTACTGATTTTACAGTGAAAGGGGACTTGGGGAATCTTAGTCTTACAGAAGACAGAACTCTGGGCTTTTTCTTCAGCACTGTCTTGGAGGGATGTGTCTGCTGGACAAGGAGTAGGGTTGCAGTCATTACAAGTCTAGAGTTTAGTTTTCTTCCTTCTTCATAAAGCAAGATTTCTCCACCTGACAGCATTTCTCCCTTGGTCAGAAGCCACACACGGGCTTCTGTTTTCATTTTCTTTACCTCATGCTACCCTGATTCTTAGTATCTTCCTTATTTTCCTTTTTCCCGAGCCTATTTTATTTCTATCAATGTCATCTCAATGATTTTCTTCTAATTAAATTGATGGATTTAAAGGATAAAGTGTATTATGTGCAGCTTCTTTAGGAAAATATTTGATGATTCTAAAACCCATATTCTTTAAGAATTTGCTGTCACAGTCTTAGTAGTGTCTAGCTTCTGAATGTTAATTTTTTATATATGTATTACAAATGAAAAAAGATATCAGAGTAGCAATTTGCCAAAAGCTCTTTTGTGAGATCAGCATGAATAATATATATTAAATTAATTGTGCATATTATAAAAAATTATGCAAATAATATTAAATGCATTGCTTACAAAATGAGGTGTTTTGATAAAAACAGCTAATTCATTTTACATTACAAAAAGTGGTATGCAAACCTTTAAGTTTTCTTCTATCATAAAATCCTAAATTTCCTAAAATTAATAAGATTTTCTCATAACTCAAAGCTTTGGTGCTTTAATCTCAATTCCTTTTATTCAATTTTAATTCCACCTAACCAATAATGAATTATTTTATGTAGTTTCTGAAATTATTATATCTTTGTTATGCAATTTTTTAACTTGAGTGATTTTGAAGACATAATTTCCACAGTCACTATTCCTTTGATTTGACTCAGTTTTGCAATGATCACCAAACATCCAAGGGGGATGTAGGATATACTGAACTGTACCTTCAAAAACCTCAAAAGTTTCCAGGAAGAGCAATTCATGTATCTTGGTATATCCAGTTAGAGTCAGGGTACTAGGGAAAATGTAGAAGATAAGTGGGTATTCAGTGAGCTTGTCACAAAACGCTATAAGTTGAGATAACTATGAAAACATGGAGAGACTTTACACATAAATTGGTGAGGAAGAGACAATACTTGATAAGGAAGATCTAGGTGAGTGAAACCAGGTGAAAATGGTCCATTTAAAGAAAGAGTCACTCTAATTTAATATCTACATAAGCTATATGGGGTAACTGATAAAATCTAAAATAATAACAATATGAATGATATGGAATTTCAGGGACTTGTACAAATAATAAATAGCAATAATTGAAGTCAAATAAATGGATTTTTGAAAGGCTTTTGAAAAGAAAAGATGTCCAGGGATGCCTTAATATATGAAGCCTGACAGATTTCAAGTTCAAGAAATTATAACATAATAAATATATGCAACTCACTGTCACTTAATTTGTGATCATTTATTTTGTCAGCAATTAAAAACTAATACATAGAGCATTCAGCTGCATGATATATGTATATTGTTGTTTTGTATTAAATTTTTTATTGAATTTCAATTGGAATTATGGAATTTCAGGGACTTAGCTTCTTTACACATCATGGAATTTCCATAATTCCATGATGTGTAAAGGAGTCATCAATTCCACCACCAAAAAGACTTTTCATACCACTTGCCAAACTTCTATTTCATTTTCTTTGTTTCTTGCCAGCTCATTGCTTTAGCAATTCATATTCCACAAATGAGGAATGAGTGAAACTATCTGATTGTTCTTTCCTTAGCATAATCACCT
The DNA here is from genome assembly GCF_027595985.1 of Sorex araneus. Classification (NCBI taxonomy): domain Eukaryota; kingdom Metazoa; phylum Chordata; class Mammalia; order Eulipotyphla; family Soricidae; genus Sorex; species Sorex araneus. Next base: position 154,996,878 of record NC_073306.1, on the reverse strand, counting down.
AAAAGTTCCATTGTTTTCTCTTCAAAGACACATTTTTATAGTTGAATGGGAAAGTGATATTCTATTGTATATTCATCACCTAGATTTTTACAGGAGCCGTAGCGCAGCGGGTAGGGCATTTGGCTTAACACACGGCTGACCTGTGTTCTATTCCTCCATCCCTTTTGGAGAACCCAGCAAGTTACCAAGAGTATTCTGCCCGCAAGGCAGAGCTGGCAAGCTACCTGTGGCATATTCAATATGTCAAAAATAGTAACAAGTCTCACAATGGAGACGTTCTGGTGCCAGCTAGAGCAAATCGATGAAAAACAGGACAACAGTGCTACAGTGCTCTTCTGTTGAAAAATATTTTGTATTACATTGCTTACTCAGCCACAGGTGAGTAAGCTGAGATCCGATGGCTGAGATCTCCAAACCTGTTTGGATCGGGACTGGGCTTCCTCCACCCAGATCCCCAGTTTTCCACTAACTTGGCAATCATACCCACAAAATCCTCCCAGAGCCATGTAATCTCATAAACGGCCAAGATCCAGAGACTATAAAACAAAGCTCCTGGAAGAGAGTGACGCAGAATCTCCTGCACTCATGCCAGCCTGTCTTCACTGGGCTCCCTTGGAGGTGGGCAGATTAAGTTTACCTCCCCACCCCAAACAGAGCCTCAGCAGCCAAAAACCTCCAGAACCCAGCCACAGCCATACTCACGGCCACTCTCCACACACTCGCATGAGCCTCACCCACGAAGGAACTGACAGAGGAACCCAGGTGTATGGGACCCGTGGCTGAGATCTCTAAGCCAGCTTGGATTGAGAGTGGGGCCTCCTCCACCCAGATCCCCAGTTTTCCAGTAGCTCGGCAGTCACACTCACAAACTCCCCCTGATGCCATGTAATTTCATCAATGGCCAAGATCCAGAGACTATAAAACAAAGCTCTCAGAAGAGAGCAATGCAATTTTTCCTAGAGCGCACAGCAGCATTCGTGGCCACACAACATCTTTTTTATTTTTTTTTAATTCACCCCCCCACACACACACCACACAGCAAGGTAGCCTGGCAAGCTAGCTACCTATGACGTATCTGATATGCCAAAAACAGTAACAAAAACGTGCTCTTCATGTTCCTGGAACAAGCAGACATCATTGGGCTACACTATCACGCAACAGGGACAAATGAAGATGTTACTGGCACCTGTTTGAGTAAATCTATGAACAACAGGATGACAGTGATACAGTGATACATTGCTTACTATTGCTGCTAAGTTTATATCCTCATTATATATTTTGAATATTAATCGTTTGTCAGGTGTATCAATGTCTTCTGGTCGGTGAAATGCCTTTTTTTGTTTTTGCAACAATGGATTTTCCTATGCAAAAACTTTATAATTAGACATTCTTTCTGTTTTTTTATTCTTGCTTTTGCTTTAAAAAGTTTGGATTTTAATTTCCTATCAGACATGGGATTTTAAAATATTTTCCAACCTGGGTTTAATCTCTGACACCACATCTAATCCCCAAGATCTGCTAGGAGTGATTCCTGGGCACAGAGCAAGGAGTAAGCCCTCTGTGACCTGAAAACAAATACAAAATGTATATAAGTTTAAATTGTGACCATAAATAATGCTATTCTCTATGCACATCCCCTTACATTTGTTGGTACTTTCTTGTAATGGTTTGTTGTAATCTAAGATTGAGTGGATATGGAATTCTAAGATTAAGAATTATTTATGGTATGCTTTGGAGGTGTTTCAGGACAAGATTAGATTTAAATAGGTGAGCTCAATAGAGCAAAACAAATTATCTTCAGCAATGTTGTTGAGCATCAACGAATACATTGATGGCCTGAGCAATGAGTAGAAAGAAAGAATTTACCACCCTTTTGTTTCTGCCTTATTGATTGAGCTGCGCTATATCATTTCTTCTCCTGACCTTGGACTGCGATTTATACTACCAGCTCACCTGGCTCTCAGGTCTATTGACTCAGATTGAATTGAACTATGGGGCACTGACATTCTTGGAACTCCAGCTTGCAAATGATGAATAGTGGAATTTCTTAGTTTCCAAAATCCCATGAGCCAAATAATATATATCCCATTTCTTCTCTAGAGAATCCTGTGATACATACTAGAGCAGTGCTTCCCCTTTGTCTCCATTCTCTTGATTGATACCAGCCCTACAATTTTTTTGACCACTACAATGTGGAACAATGGCATGTGACAGCGACAAATATATCTATAAATAAACCTTGTCATTTCCACACTTGCCTGTTTTGGTACATTTCTGCCATCATGCTCAGGACATGAGACTTTAAAAAAATCAAGAAAATTAAATAGACAGAAAAAGAAACCAAAAATTGAGAAATGCCCAGCTGTAGAGAATATCCCAGGCACACAGACAAGCTCAGACTTGTCTATTCTAGAGCTAAATGTGAACACATGAGCTGCTCGACTATCCCAGAGTCATGAGGAAGAGCAAAGCATGTTTTGTTGAAAGGTTATTAAAAGATTGCTCTCCAGAGAAGGAGATGCTGGATAGAATCATATTTTAGTTTCGAAGTTATCTAACAGTCTAGTGACCAATGGCCAATTGGTGGTGGGAAATGTACACCAGTAAAGGGATGGGCACTGGAGTATTATATGACTGAAAACCAATCACGAACAATCTTGTAACTGTGTATCTCACTGTGATTCAACTAAAAAAATAAATAAAAACTCAAAGAAAATATGTAGACATTAAACAAAAAATCTTTAATCTAGTGAAGCCTAAAGTAGCACTTCACTGAAAACTTGTTTGGATTTTCCAATTCAGTCAAATTTATTTGGCTTCAGAAGGATTTATTGTTGCTATGTACAAATTCTGTTAGAAATTTTAGTGTTAAAACTGTGTCCTGAAACCTGAATTCTTCTGAATTGTCTGTATCTTACTCTAGGTCCTATTTTTTTTAATGACTGTTACATACAATACCTAAATTTAATTTTTTTTTTGTGATCCTAAGGCCTTCTCACTTCTCCTTGGCCTTGGACCTTCATTACATTGCTCATTTTTCTTTCTCAGTTTCTACGCAACGTTGAAAGCTTTTTGTTTATTTTGGTGTCTTTGTGCTGCATTCTTGAACTTTTGGCTGTCCATCCCTACTTTAAGTTACCAAATTATACTTACAAAACAAAAGGCAGTCAATACAAAGCACATTCCCCAATTATGTTATATGCATCTACTTTGTGGTGAGACCAGAAACCATGTTGATATATGGGTAGGGCCAAGCTTTGACCCACAAAATTCTAAATTTATTACATTTTGTCATTTGTAATTTGCTAGTCTGTATACTTCATGAAGGCAAAATGGTTTACTAAGGGCATTTTTCAATATTTAATGCTTGCTTTCCCTGGGTAAATTCTCAATTGGTATTTGTAGAAGGGTAAGTGAATAATAAATAATGTGAATAATTGGATTTTAATATTCATCACTTCAGCTAGTGAATAACATTAGGTTCTTTAGAATATAATACTTTTTGCAACCAATCCCTAATGCAAGCCATGAGAGAAAAAGCTTAAAATAATCATTGAAAAAGTCTATATTCCATTAAGTTAAGCAATTGTTCCCTTGAATAGTCAAGTCTAGATAAAAATATAGTTCATGAACTTTTTATAAGCTTCAAGTGCCTGCCATTCCCATTTTCATTAGCAGCCTATATGATAAAGCAGCTATTAAATAAGGTCAGGAGAACCATTTAATTACCACACTTAATGGCTTAAAACAACACACATATACTATCTTTACTCAAAAGTCTGACAGCAATCACACAGGCTAAACTCAAGATATTAGTATGACTGCATTCATTTCTGGAAACTGAAGGAAAGACTTGGTTTATTTACCTTTTTCAACTTAAAGGGGCTACCCCTATTTTCTCTTCAAAGGCAGACATCTGACACGTCTCTGACCATTTTTCACTTGCCACCTCTTTTTCTTACTAAAGTCACTCAAATTCTCCCCTTTTGTAAAGAATTTATTTAGCTGAAGAACCTGGAGATCTCTTCACCTCCAGGGTCTTAGCCTTAATCACAACTATAAAGTGCTTTTTTGAAGGCAACATATCCTGGACATAGAAATGTGGAAATTTTTGAGAGCTCAATGTTTATCTTTCACAATTTAGATGCCAACTAAAAATAACTAGATTTCACTTTGCTTTGCTTCTGGGCCACATCTTGAAGTACTCAGGGCTTACTTCTGGATATCTTAGGGGACCAACAGGGTTCTGGGATCATGTTAATTAAATACAACAATTAATTTTGGGACCCCCAAAATTAATTGTTGCTTACCAGGCACTATTATGTACAAAGAGCTGTGCGGAGAGTACCAGGCTTCTTTATAGATGAAGAAACTGAGTCTGGCCATTTAATTAGAATCACACTTACAATGTCTCCCCCGGATGAATGATTTTATGTCCTTACTCAGCAAATTTGGTAAATGACTGAATCAGGAAACCAGAAAAGTTGTCAGAAACCATTACCTGAATATCAGAATGAAAGAAACAAAAGCATACAGTCTACTTTGTAACAAACAGTTCAGATATTAAAGACACAGGCTTTATATAACTCCAAAAGATAAATAATCTTAAAAAGAGTCAATTTTTTATTCAGTAGCTTTTGAATGCTAAACAGTTATGTCAGGTATTTCATCTAAGAAAATGTCTTTTACAGATTACTTTGCTGAACAAATAGGAAACAAAATTAAGGGGGGTTAATGGGGAAGAATGACGTTGAGAATAGACATGGTCCTCCGTGTTCCTCTTCCTGCTTTCTGAGAGATTTATACTGCTAGGAAAGGATGGCAAAGACTCTCCTGATGGACAGGGAGACAAGCAGGTAAAAGACAGCTTGGAAGAAAAGTGATGCTAATTCAACTATGAAGAGAGAGAGTGGACAGGAACACCATATGTGTGAAAACAATTGTGGTGACTGTTTCTGAAAGCCTAAATGAGAAGTAAAGCCATACTTACAAGACCGTAGCTGTCAAGGTTTTGGTGAAGGTGAAGGCCACTTCGCCTTCCTGCACACCATTCTTTACCTTGTTTGAGGGCTGTTTGCATTGGCAATGCTCAGCTCATCTCCTTCTAAATGGTAGACACAAGGGAGATGGGAAATTGGATACAATATTTACAATTTGAATAGCTAAGAGGTTTAGAAGAATGTTTACATTGATCTGTTTATATTAAGACTGCATTTTAAGAAGACTTGGAGTTCCTCAAAATTTTTAATTACAGTAATTATAAAACACTCATATCTATAATACACTCATATCTGCCGCATCCCAGCCTGCTCCTCGGACACTAAGCACCCCAGCCTTCCCCCCGCCCCGCTCCGGACTGCTGCCCTAGTGGCCAGCACGCTGCCCCCCAAAACCGCAGCTGGTCTGTCTTCCGGCACAGGTGTGTGACGTTCCCTCGACCTGCCCTTCCTGTGTCCCAGCCTGCTCATTGGCCCCTGAGCACCCCAGCATTCCCACCCCTCTGTACTGACGCCCAGTGGTCAGCACGCAGCCCCCAAGCACCTCGGGCCACCGCTCTTCCAGCACAGGTGTGTGCTATTGTGGGGGAAGGGGCGTGGCCTAATTGTCAAATGGTGTGGCCTAGGCAAAGTGGGTGTGGCCTCTTTTCGGCTGCAGATATTCTCCTAAAACCCATCAATATGTTATTACATCTCAGCCTTCATTACCTATGTCATGTCCAAGAGTAACATCCTAGCTATCCATAAACAGTAGGAACAAAACACAAGACTTCACATAAGGATTAAAGGAACATCTGAGTGGGAGGCCATGTTCTAGAAGGGGAAAATAAAAAGAAAAGCACCATTGACCAAGCCCATTCAGAATCCTTTTTCACAACAAGAGGGAACAGGGATACTGATCTTTAAAGTCCCTGCTCTATACCACCACAACAACATGAAGAAACAGCGCAAATCTCCACCACAAGCAGAGGACAACGAAAGGAGCCCAGAAACCTCAATAGGCATTTCCTGCAAACTTGAGCTCTCTGATGAAGAATTCGGAGTTGAAATCCTCAAGAAGTTCAATGAACTCAATGGAAAGATTGGCAAGTCAAAGGAGGACCTGACAGAAACAGTACAACAGACAGCTGACAGAATACGGGAAGAAATGAGAGCAGAAATAAAAAAAACCTACAAAAAAAAAAATGAAGGATTCGGTAGATGAAATAAAAAAAAAAAAACTCGTGGCTTCTCTCAACAATAGAATGACTGCAGCGGAAGATAGAATCAGTGAGCTTGAAGATGAGGTGCAGGCAGCCTACAGGCAACAGCAAACAATTGGAAGAGACCTCAAAATAGCTATAGGACGAATCAAAGTCCTAGGGGATGATCTCAAGAGAAACAACATTAGAATCATTGGAGTACCAGAAGGATAGGGAACCAACCCCAATGAAAAAGCCACAGTCAAAGAAATTATTGCTGAAAAGGTCCCAGAGCTGGAGAATGCAGGCATCCAGATTCAAGGAGCCCGAAGGGTGCCAGCTAAAAGAGACCCTAACAACCTCTACAAAGATAACTATAAAACTCTACTTCATAAAATAAAAGAGGACATGAGGAAATGGAAATATATCCCCTGCTCATGAATAGGGATAATCAACATTGTCAAAATGGCAATACTCCCAAAAGCATTATACAGATTCAACGCGATCCCTATAAGGATACCCATGACATTCTTCAAAGAAATGAATCAAGTAATCTTGAAATTCATATGGAACAACAAACGACCATGGGTAGCTAAAACAATTCTTGGGAAAAAGATGATGGGAGGCATCACCCTCCCCAACCTCAAACTTTACTACAAACAATTAAAACAGCATGGTACAGGAACGAAGGCAGAGCCACAGATCAATGGAAGAGAGTGGAATATCCCAACACACAACCCCAAATATATGAGCATCTAATCTTTGATAAAGGGGCAAGAAATGTGAAGTGGAGCAAAGAAAGCCCCTTCAACAAATGGTGCTGGCATAACTGGACCACATGCTAAAGAATGGGCTTAGACCTCGACCTGACACCATGCACAAAAATCAGATTAAAATGGATTAAAGACCTCAATATCAGACCATAATCTATAAAGTGCATTGAAGACAAGCGGGGAAAAACCCTTCACGATATTGAAGCTAAAGGTATCTTCAAAGATTACACAGAGATAAGCAATCAAGTAAAAACAGAGTTAAACAAATGGGACTACATTAAACTAAGAAGCTTCTGCACCACAAAAGACACAGTGACCAGAATACAAAGGCAATCTACAGAATGGGAAAGGATATTCATCCAATACCCATCCGATAAAGTATTGATATCAAAGGTATACAAAGCACTGGTTGAAATCTACAAGAATAAAATATCCAACCCCATCAGAAAATGGGCCGAAGAAATGAACAGAAATTTTTCCAAGGAAGAGATACGAATGGCTAAAAGGTACATGAAAAAATGCTCTGCGTCACTAATCATCAGGGAGATGCAGATCAAAACTACCATGAGATACCACCTGACACTACAGAGAATGGCACACATCCAAAAGAACAAAAGCAACCGCTGTTGGAGAGAATGTGGGGAGAAAGGGACCCTTCTACACTGCATGTGGGAATGCCGACTGGTCCAGCCCCTTTGGAAAACAATATGGTCGCTTCTCAAAAAATTAGAAATTGAGCTTCCATTTCATCTAGCTATACTACTTCTGGGAATATATTCCAGAGAAACAAAAAAGTATGGTCGAAATGACATCTGCCCTTATATGTTCATTGCGGCACTGTTTACAATAGCCAGAATCTGGAAAAAACCCGAGTGCCCAAGAACAGATGACTGGTTAAAGAAACTTTGGTACATCTATACAATGGAATGCTATGCAGCTGTTAGAAAAGATGCATATAAGTGGATATAAGTGGATCAACATGGAAAGTATCACGCTAAGTGAAATGAGCCAGAAAAAGAAGGACAGGCATAGAAAGATTGCACTCATCTGTGGAATATAAAACAACATAGTAGGAGACTAATACCCAAGGATAGGTATATAATACCAGGAGGTTGGCTCCATAGCTTGGAAGCTGGCTGGCCTCACATGCTGGGGGAAAGTCATCCCAGATAGACCAGGGAACACCAAGTAAAATATAATTGGAGATCCTGCTCGGGGAGGGAGATGCATGTTGAAAGTAGACTAGAGACTGAATAAAATGGCCACTCAGTGCCCCTACTGCAAAACAGAACACCCCAAAACTAGATAGAGACAGAGAACAAATTGGAATGCCCTGCCACAGAGGTGAGAAGGGATCGGGGGCGGGGGAGGGATACTGGGTTCATTGGTGGTGGAGAATGGACACTGGTGGAGGGATGGGTTCTCGAACATTGCATGAGGGAAAAACAAGCACGAAATTGTGTGAATATGTAACTGTACCCTCACTGTGACTCACTACAAAAAAATTAAAAAATTAAAATTAAAAAAAAAATAAAACAAAAGAGACCCTAACAGAAAAACTCCAAGACATATCATAGTTAGAATGATGGACGTCATGGATAGAGATACAATACTGCAAGCAGCAAGGTCAAGGAAGGAAATCGCATACAAAGGAGCACCCCTTAGATTCACAGCAGACCTATCAGAGGAAACCTCCAAGCCCAAAGGCAGTGGTGGGATATAATGAAAAAACTCAATAAAATGAACGCTTCACCAAGAATACTTTATCCAGCTAAACTCTTATTCAAACTGATTCACTATTTTGTGGATAAACAACAGGTCAGGAACTTCATAGACTCAAAACCAAACCTAAAAGAAGGACTAAAGGGGCTGTTGTAAGACAAGAAGAACCCCTACAAGCACAACAAACCCTTACAGAAAGATGGTGCAAAATCCCAAAACAATAATCTCTCTTAATGTCAATGGTTTAAATTCACCAATTAAGAGACACAGACTGGCAAAATGGATTCAGAGACTGAACCCAACATTTTGCTGCCTGCAAGAAACGCATCTGAATAACCAGAACAAACACAGACTCAAAGTCAAAGGATGGAAAACAATCCTGCAAGCAAACAACTCTCTCAGAAAAGCTGGGCTGGCCTTACTGGTAGCGGACAGCATAGATTTCAGGTTGAAAAAGATTAGAAAGGATTGGGAAGGACACTTTTTATTAATCAAGGTATATGTACAGCAGGAAGAAATCACACTCCTAAACATGTACGCACCCAGTGAGGGACCAGCCAAATTCCTACAACTGCTAACAGACCTTAAAAAGGACATCTTGAGCAACACAGTAGTAATTGGAGACTTCAACACTGCCCTATCACCCCTGGATAAATCAAGAAGATTAAAACCCACCAAGGAAATACTGGCTTTGAAGGAAGAAATAGAAGAGATAGGGCTAATAGATCTATACAGGGCTTTATATCCCCCCCAAAAAGGAATACACATTCTTTTCCAGTGCACATGGAACATTTTCCAGAATAGACCATGTGCTAAGCCACACAACATAGCTCAACAGAATCAGGAAGATAGGCATTGTATTCAGCTATCCTTTCAGACCATGATGCGCTGAAGATAGAACTTAATCACACACAGACGCAGAAAACCAAATCAAACACCTGGAAATTAAGCAACTCGATGTTCAACAATGACTGTGGGACGCAGCTAAAGCCGTGTTAAGGGGAAAATTTATAGCTCTGCAAGGATTCCTCAGGAAGGAAGAAAGGGCCCACATAAATAACTTGACTTCACAGCTTAAGATTTTAGAAAAGGACCAACAAAAGTAGCTCAAATCAGGCAGAAGAAAAGAGATAATAAAACTTAGGGCAGAAATCAACGACATGGAAAACCAAAAGACAATCCGAAATATCAATGAAACCAAGAGCTGGTTATTCAAGAAAGTTAACAAGATTGATAAACCATTAGCAAGACTAACAAAGAAAGAGTGAGAGAGACTCCTTATAAACAGAATCAGGAATGAAAAGGGGACATCACAACAGAAACCAAAGAAATTCAAAAGATTATCAGAGACTACTTTAAAAAGCTGTATGCCATGAAACAAGAAACCTAGAAGAAATGGATAAATTCCTGGACTCCTATAATCTCTCAAGGCTGAATAAAGAAGACCACAAATACCTGAACAGTCCTATTAATATCAAGGAAATTGAAACTGTAATCAAAAGTCTTCCCCAAAACAAAAGCCTAGGTCCAGATGGATTCACTAGCGAATTCTTCCAAGCATTTAAAGAGGACCTGTTGCCAGTTCTTCTCAAGCTTTTTCAGGAAATTGAAAAAACAGAAACCCTCCCAAACATTTTGTACGAGGCTCATAGCTCCCTACTACCAAAAGCAAACAAAGACACCACACACAAAAAAACCCTACAGTCCAATATCCCTGATGAACACGGATGCAAAGATTCTCAACAAAATATTAGCAAACAGAATTCAACATCACATCAAAAAGATCATACACCACGACCAAGTGGGATTCATCCCGTGGATGCAAGTATGGTTTAACATCTGGAAATCAATCAACATAATCCATTATATCAACAAAAGAAAAGATAAGAACCATATGATCATATCAATAGATGCAGAGAAAGCATTCGACAAGATCCAGCACCCATTTATAATGAAAACTCTTGCCAAAATGGGTATAGAAGGGACTTCCGTCAATATAGTCAAAGCCATCTATTACAAGCCTACAGCAAGTACATCCTCAATGGGGAAAAACTAAGAGCCTTCCCTCAGAGATCAGGGATGAGACAAGGATGCTCACTCTCCCCTCTCCTGTTCAATATAGTACTGGAAGTACTTGCAATAGCAGTTAGCCAAGAAAAAGGTATTAAGGGCATTCACTTAGGAAAGGAAGAAATCAAACTCTCACTATTTGCAGATGATATGATACCATACTTAGAGAACCCTAAAACCTCTACCAAGAAACTCTTAGAAACAATAGACTTGTATAGTAAAGTTGCAGGCTATAAAATCAACACCCAAAAGTCCATGGCTTTCCTATACGCAAATAATGAGAGAGAAGAAAGTGGCATGATAAAAGCAATCCCATTCACAATTGTACCTCAAATGATCAAATATCTCAGAATCAACTTAACTAAGGAGGTAAAGGACTTGTATAATTAAAACTACAAAACACTACTTCAGAAAATAAGAGTACAAGAGGAAATGGAAAGATATCCCCTGCTTATGGATTAGAAGAATTAATATTATCAAAATGACAATACTCCCCAAAGCATTGTACAAATTCAATGCAATCCCTATAAGGATACCCTTGACATTCTTCCAAGAAATGGAGCAAGTGCTCCTGAAATTCATATGGAACAATAAGCCCCCATGAATAGCTAAAGCAATTCTTGGGAAAAAGAAAATGGGAGGAATCAACCTCCCCAACTTCAAATTCTCCTACAAAGCAATCCCGTTCACAATTGTACCTCAAATGATCAAATATCTCAGTACAAGTAGTAATTAAAACAGCATAGTACTGGAACAAAAGCAGAGCTGCAGACCAATGGAACAGAGTTGAATATCCTGACACACCACCCCAAATATATGATCATTTAATCTTTGATAAGGGAGCAAGAAATGTGAAGTGGAGCAAGGAAAGCATGTTTGCCAAATTGTGCTGGCAAAACTGGACAGCTATATGCAAAAAATGGACTCAGATCTCCACCTATCACCATGTACAAAAGTCAGATCAAAATGGATTAAAGACCTCAACATCCGAGCAGAATCCTTAAGGTACATTGAAGACAAGGTCAGCAAAACCCTCCACAACATTGTATCCAACAATATCTTCAAAGCTTACACTCCACTGGCCAAGCAAGTGAAAACAGAGATAAATGAATGGGACTACCTTAAACTAAGAAACTTCTGCACCTCAAAAGATACAGTGACCAAAGTACAAAGACAGCCTGCACAATGGGAAAGGATATTTACCCAATACCCATCTGATAAGGGGTTGATATCAAGGATATACAAGGCACTAGTTGAACTCCACAAGAAGAAAACTGCTGACCCGATCAAAAAATGGGGTGATGAAATGAACAGAAACTTCCCTAAAGAAGAAATTTGAATGGCTGAGAGGCACATGAGAAAATGCTCGACATCACTAATCATCAGGGAGATGCAGATAAAAACAACAATGCGATATCATCTCACACCACAGATACTGGCCCACATCCAAAAAAACAAAAGCAACTGGTGTTGGCATGGATGTGGGGAGAAAGGGACTCTTCTTCACTGCTGGTGGGAATGCCGATTTGTTAAGCCCTTTTAGAAAACATATGAATGATTCTCAAAAAATTAGAAACTGAGCTCCCTTTTGACCCAGCAGTACCTCTCCTGGGAATATAACCTGGAGAGACAAAAAGGTATAGTAGAAATGACATTTGCATTTCTATGTTCATTGCAGCACTGTTTACAATAGCCAGAATCTGGAAAAAACCGGAGTGCCCAAAAACAGATGACTGGTTAAAGAAACTTTGGTACATCTACACAATGGAATAATATGCAGCTGTTAGAAAAGATGAAGTCATGAAATTTGCATATAAGTGGATCAACATGGAAAGTATCATGTTGAGTAATATGAGCAGAAATAAAGAGACAGACATAGAAAAATTACACTCATATGTGGAATATAGAGTAGCAGAGAGGTATGAGCTAGCAATGACGCAACTTCTGGCAGAAATTTCTCTGGACTTAGTTACTAAAATACTGAAATACAGAAATCCAAAACCTATTGTGGCCACACGACCTCATATCTCTTCATTCTCAGCAATGGAAAACAAATTATCAAATGCTTCCTTTCCAGCAGGTCCGACTTTGGGGGGGGGAAAACTCCAAACAATAATAGTGAGATTTTTGTTGAAATATTGAATGTAATCAAAGTAAAGAGAAAGTAAAGTGAAATTTATCAGCTATACAGGCAGGGTGGGGGGCTGGGGCGTGGTGGGTGGGGGGTGGGGGGTGGGGGGTGGGAAGGAGGTTTACTGTGGTTCTTGGTGGTAGACTAGGTGCACTGGTGAAGGGATGGATGTTTGAGCATTGTGTAACTGAGACTTAAGCCTGAAAGCTTTGTAACTTTCCACATGGTGATTCAATTAAAAAAAAAAAACACTTATATCTATAAAAGGTCAAACTGTGATCAGAAAGCAATTATTCGGGGGAAAGAGGTGATTCCTGAAAAATATTTTTAATAAGTATCACAGGTGTTCTTTGAAACTAGTAAAAGTAAGAGATAAATGAGATGCCTTTGTGAAAGAATTTAAAGTTTAAGAAGAAGGAGCTGGAGCAATAGCACAGCAGGTAGGGTGTTTGCCTTGAACCCAGTCAACCCAGGTTCGATTCCCAGCATCCCATATGGTCCCCTGAGTACTGCCAAGAGTAGATTCTGAGTGCAGAGCAAGAAGTGACCTCTGTGCATTGCCGGGTATGACCCCCCAAGAAAAGTAAAGTTTAGGAAGAAACCTAGGATTAATTAAACCAGATGTGTGAAACTGAAGGCTGTAGTGGATATAATAAGTCAGAAAATTATTAGAGATTTTACACTCACAAAATGTCCTATGTCAACGTATCCTTGGGAATTCCTGAAGAACTCAGCTAGAAATGGACAATGTCCTCTTCACCCCAATTGAGAAATAAATGAGTAGATGGAGGGAAACCATTGAGGAAGTCACAGTGCCCTATACTGACAGGACGAATAATGGAAGATCCAATAGCCAACATACTTCTCATATATATTTGGCCAGGAGAAAAATCTGTGAAGGTCAATTTCAGAAGAGAAACCATGCTGAGTGCTACCAATTTAAAAACCAAACAAATCCCCGCTAAGCCTCTATGTAGCTCTTTGAATTTGACAGCCTGTACACAGTTTGCATTTGATGATGGCACTCTTGAAATAAGGTGGTTTCTCAGCATCAGGACAGTGGAGTTCAGGTACTGAGAATGTTACTAATGCTTTAACTGACTGGAATGCCGTTCCTATATCCTTGTCCAGCAGATAGATCTCTAAAGCACGAATTTGAACATATTTCCATTGGCTATCAACTACACTGCAAACAAGGTCAGAGACTTCTGCCTGCCAAATCTTAGGGGAGGGCTTCGTGTAACTTAGTGAACTGCAGAGATGGATAGCCTTTGCCTTTACAGAGAAGAGAAAGTGCGAATGATATAGGTCTCTATTATCTTTCTAAACTACTGTATGTGGTGCTATGAACATCACATCTCAGTTTCCTTGGCCAATTTACTAAATACCCTCAGATTCCGGGATCCTGATATGGAAAATGGAGTTGAGAGCGATTTCATTACTGTCATTAGAACAAGAAGCAAAACATATTAAAACAAAAGTAAAATAGCACAATATCTGAGATGACTTCACTAAATTGTTCCAAGTAGTACTAAGCAGTGCATGTTACAATAAGGGAAATTGGATAATGCACTTTTATTTTGTGATTTCGTTACAGAAAGAGGGACTTATACTCACAGTTGTCTTCACAACAATTTGCTTGCCATGGTCCACCTAAAAAAGATCTTATATTACTCCTAGATTTTGAATCAGAGAAAAATAAACATGAATATGTCTATTTTGGTAATAATGCTTTGTGTATTCTCTTCCCCACCTAAGTTTGCACATGTAGAGATAACTTCACAGTCAGATGCCTGGTCTATGGTTTATGTTAATAAGTCACTGTTCCGTGACCCTTTTATACTATGGACTTGGGAGAGGCCATAGTTTATTATTTCTGTTTTATGAATTGTATCACTGAAATCCTAAACCTTAAATGGCTTCATTTTGACCCCAACATTTCAGTTCATGGAATCTATCCCAAGTAAATAATCAGAGAAGGGGCTAAGAATTTATGTGCAAGAATGTTCATCATGGTGTTATTTATTATAGCAAAACATAGATGAAAAATCCCAAACATCCAACTTTTAGAGATTTATTAAATAAATTATAGTCCATTCACATGATGGAATTTGTTCAGTAGTGAAATGACATGTATAGAAGACTTTTTATGATAAAATGTTGAGTAAAGAAAGCACAATTCAAAACTGTTTTTGTAAGTTTAATCATTTTTTTAAGTTTTTAAATTACGGACTAAAAATATAGTAAAAGGCCTTCATTTTTTGTCAATAGTTGGACTATAGAACTTTTAATGCTATTTCCTATTTCAGTAACAATATCTGCTATAAGCCTAAGTAGCCATATTATTAGAATAAGAAAATATTCAATTTTTAAAATGGGAAGTTTGTCTGTTGACATGGAAGCATTGAATATAAACATCATCTGCATTTTTTTTTTTTTTTTGGTTTTTGGGTCACACCCGGCGATGCACAGGGGTTACTCCTGGCTCTTCACTCAGGAATTACCCCTGGCGGTGCTCAGGGGACCATATGGGATGCTGGGATTAGAACCCGGGTCGGCTTCGTGCAAGGCAAACGCCCTACCCGCTATGCTATCGCTCCAGCCCCTCATCTGCATTTTTTGTCATTAAAATATATTTTAACACATGCAAGCATTATTTTCATTAAAAAGTAATATATACACATATGTTTATAGATGTCTAGACTCTGTGCTACCAGACTGAATAATCTGTGCTTCCTTCATTCACTATATACTGTTACCCAGTAAAGGGGAGTGATCCCTGTGGATTAAGAAAGCACAAATTATGGGAATTGCCAGGCAATGACCCACTCACTTGACAAAGGAAAAAGCTCTCCAAGTCTGTCCATGGGATAATTGTAGCAGTGCAATGAGTACTTCAAACAAACACACAGAGGCAAAATTTGGTAAACATAGGGCAATATTTTGAATAGATCTGGAATTTTCTGTCATCAAGTTATTTCCTGTAACAGAGTTAATTAAAATAGACATGCACTAGCATCTCTATTTTCTAGTTTAAGTGAGGATTATTCAACCTTAACTCTATTGGCATTCAGTTCTAGAAAAAATGTCACTTGGTACTATTCTATCCTTGTAGGGTGTTAAGCAGAATTTCTGGACCCTATCTTTTCTCCCAGACATTCAAATTTAAAGTGTTCCCAGAACTTTCCAATTATCTCTTAAGACAAAATCTCCCCTAGCTGAGAAGCATGTTAGACAATAGGTGTGTGATTGAGATTTATTAATATATTAACTTAAAAATTGCAATAGTCTCATTTTCTAAATTATCCAATTTAGGTCTTGTGAAAATAACATTTATTTTATTTTTAGTGTTTGGGTTGTACTAGCTATATCTAGAAAGTCAATCGTGTTTGAAGATATCTAATTCAAATAAATAAGTATTTCAAAATTTAATTGAGTGGAAGGACTGGTAATTAAAGATTTATCTGATTTTAATTATTTTTCTCCCTGAATCAGTTTGTATGTAGAAATGCAACAAAATCTAACACATCATAGTGTATCTCAGTCAATAGTTAACTCAGTTTTAAATGAGAAATAAGCAGTTTAGTCATCAGGAATAAAACATCTGCCAGTGCTGAGCAGATTCCTGGATTTCTGGATGTTATTATTAAATTTCCATGTATAAATTTTTGAATTAACTCTACATCCTTCAGAATTTTGCTCACTAGACGAAAAATAGCAAAACATTATAGCTCTGTCAAATCTACAATAGTACTTACAATTTTATGGACAGACACTTCTAGGACTACAAAGTTGTATTAGATTGTTTCCTCAGTTGAAACAGTTCAAAGTCCATCTGATAAGATACACTACAGACTAACACAGTGTCTAGATCGAACAACAGCAGACCTTGCCTGGGACCAAGCAACTTAAGCAACCCAAATAAGAACTGGGACCAACCCAAGTCCCTGGGTGTTATGACAGAGAAAGTCACGTATAATCAGGGGTTGTGCAGATGCTTGCTTCTACTAGATTCTGTGAGAGTACAAAAGATAATCTATTTTGACAGTGGAGTTATTATTGTTTTTTTTTCTTACTCTTTTTAGGGTCATACCATGAGTTACTCAGGAGTTATTCCTGGCACTGCCCTCAAGGATGACTCCTGATGGTGCTCAGGGATCATCTGGGTTGCCATGAATCGAACCCATATTGACTGTGTCCAAGGTTAGCACCCTGCCCACTGTGTTATCACTCCAGCCCCAATAGAGGCGTTTAAAGATCCAGAAAAATGTATCACGTTGGAACTGAATTTTTGAAGCTGAGGTAAAAATTTAAAGCAATCAAAACTATGTAAAGGACAGATGCTGAAGATCAAGGATATGAGAGCTTTATCAAATAGTGTCCAAGAAATCTATCACTCCAGCTTTCTAGTAGAAGAGGCAGAAATCAAAGTTCAGAATCCAGTCTAGGACTGAGTAGGGGTGACCTTTATTAGTCTAGAGGAAATGTTAAGGATTTTAAAGTATAGGTTATAGAGTATATCAACTAACTTTAACTTGGAATTGATGCAACTAAACAGGGCTATGATGACCATTTTGACATTAACTATAGAACAAGAGGCTCAAAGATAGTAAAGCTATCAGGCATGTGGATTTGGCCCAGTTTCTTCCTGGCACCATGTAGCCCTCACCATAGTCAGGTGCAGTCCTGGAAGTCTCTGAACACTGTTAGGTGTGTCCCTCAATGTCCCCAATGTAGCTGGGGTAGACCAGGTGTGCCAGGCACTGCAGGGCTTATGCAAGACAGCACCCCTGGGCCCTGGTTCAACCTCCATCTACTGGCTGAGTATCACAGGTAAGAGCTGATGCTGCCTGAACACTGCCTGCCTCCTGGCCTCTGCCCCTTCCCTGGGGAATGTATATAAATGAGATATAAATAGGATGGACTGAACTGTCCTAGGGCTTTGTGGACAAGAGTCGGGTGCATTTAGAAAAGCTGTGTAGGTGGAAAAAATAATGCTTAGTGACAGGCTCTGGGGGACAGGAAGTGGTTCAACATGATGCCTAAGACCTTGACAGTGGTCTTAGTGAATTCGAAGTCTGGACCCATTCCCACTGAGGCTGGGTTACGGGGTGGTAAAGAAAATTTGTTGTTTTGATTTGGTCATGCACATATATCAATTATCAATAACTGTAAATTGTGTTTTTTTTAATATTAAAAATGTTAAAATAAATTAAGAGCCGCATACGAGGCTGGAAATGAAGCAAACATCGGAGTATCCATAGAGTGTGAGGGTGGGCTCACCCCCAAAGAGGGCAGGAGACTAAGAAGGGGACCGTGTTATTCAGAGAATACTGACTTCTTTTTTTTTTTAACAACCAAGAACTTAAAGAACTTTATTTTTTTTGTTTTTGTCTGCCACCATTTTTTACTTTAAAAATTTTTTTTTATTAGAGAATCACTGTGATGTAGTTAAAAACTTATGAACTTTTGTGTTTGCTTTTCACTCATACAGAGATTGTTTACCCATCCTTCCACCAGTGCCCATTCACCTCCACCAATGATGCCAGCATCCCTCTCACCACCCCTACCCCATCCCCCAGCACTCCACTCTGACTCTGTGGCAGGGCATTCCCTTTTGTTTTCTCACCTTTTGAGTGTTGTAGTTTGCAATAGAGGTATTGAGTGGCATTCATGTTCGGGCTATAGTCTACTTTTAGTTAGCATCTTCCAACCTGAACGGGTCCTCCCAACATCCTCTACTTGGTGTTCCCTTCTCTATCTGAGCTGCTTTTTCCCCCAGCATGTCTTCATTTAACCTTGTTTCAGGAGTGACTGGTTCTTACATATAACTATCAAAATAGTTTTATCGACCTAGTTTCAGAAAAAAAGATTTCTTTGATGCTAGTTGTATTTTGACTGTCCAGATGTGTTAAGAGATAAGTTGATGCTACCCAGATTCATTAAAACTTACCAAGAAGGAGGACAAGAAAGGCACAACCTTTGATTGAGGTTAGTACAGCTGGAGAGAAAGCGCCTAGAGTTTCACTTTTTCCAAACAGACTCTCTGTTAATTTCTTGTTATTTTGGATCTGGGTGAAAAGAGACAGCAACTCAAATCACCTTTACGTGGTGAGGCCAAAAGCTCAGCTTCCTACATGTAACTGAAGTAAGCACAACTCCTTTCGAGCCAAGAGTTAAGGCAGCGAACTCAGCCCTCAATTCCCATTGCATGTGCTGTGTAATCTAACAAATTTTCAAACCAGCATTCTGGAAACAATTAAAAGTAAGCAGGCTGCTCTGATCAAAGGCTGCTGATGTTTCAAATTGCATTTCGGTGGCCTGCAACTAGTCTTCCAGGGTATGCTCTGCCCTGCTGGGGCCTGGAGCATTGAAAAAGGAAAGTTTTGCCGTCCCGCCTAGTGTGAGTTTCAGGTTATGGGTCATTAGGAAGCAAACACATTAGGATTAAAAAAATAATTGTTTGGTTTATAGTCACTTGGGGCTTTAGCTTGACTCAGCCCCTCAGCTGTGGCTTGGTGAAAGAGCATTGCTGCACTTTATAAAAACAGTTTGCTGATATGTCACTGTCACCAGCGTATGTGATATAATTAACTTCCCAAACAAACATATGCAATTTGTGCTAATTTCAGAAAGACAAATACCATCCCATTTGCAACACGTCCATTTGAACCTGAGAAGTATGAAAAGCATGTTTTGTGTATTCCTCCCAGCTCTGCAAATCCCCTTTGTTCCGGACACCATTTAAAGTTTGTGAATATGTGTGTTTTTTATCTTAAATTCCAGGATCCATCCCACTTTTCACTAAATCAGCAGGACATGGAGAGGGATCATTTTGTTCTGGGTCCACAGATGTAATGTTTAAATGTTGCCGGGACTTTAGAGATGACCCTTACCTTGGATCATACACAAGACCCCTACCTTTGGGGGCTAGGCACTCCTTACAGGCTAAAAAGTCAGAATTTCTAAAAGGAGCAAACGATGAGAGAAGGGCTCTTGGCCCTTGTCCATGTCAGTAAACACATACTCAGTTCTAATGATGGAAGAAAATGCAGTGCTCCAGTCCAAACCCTCATTTTACAGAAAACGAGAACATGGTCAAAAGAATTTGAGATAATTTGCTTGTGATCTCAGAGTTAATTAGTGGCAGGCACAGAACTGGATCCTGGGTGTTTGAATTCCCACTCGCATTCTTTCCAGAGCTCTCTCTGCCTCCATATTAAAATGATTGAAAAAAAATCAAAGTAGACAAAAAAAACTATGTTAAAAAATAAAGTCGACTCAAGCTATATAGATGCAGATTATAAAACCCTAGGATTTAAAGGGTTGCTCAAATTTAGTCTTCAGGTGTTCTTAAACACCAGACATGAATCCAAGTGTTAGAACCGTCGAATACTTTATTGAAATGAAATGGGTTATAGGACAAATGGAATTACTTATCTCAAGTCTTTTTTCTTTTCTCCCTAAAGACTTATTATGAATTTACACACCTTGCCCTGTGGTGTCTGGAATCATCTTGATTCACCTTGACCTTGGGCATGCTATGTTTTGGAAATGGGAGGGTTGGTCCGAAGTTTGGATGATAGCAGGGGTCAAGGTAGAGGCTTGGAGTACCCAGGTCTATCTGCACCTGCACTCTTTGGCCTCCTAATACCCTGGACCCTCAGTGAATTTAGGTAAGTTGAACCTCAACTGACCATAACTGCATGAGAACTTTTGGCTTACTGTGACAGAATATGTTTGTACTTACTCTTTTTCCTTCTCTTTCCTCCCTCTTTTCCTCTCTTCCTTTTCTTCCTCCCTCCCTCCTTCCCTCCCCCTTCCCTCCTCCTTCTCTCTCTTTCTTTTCTTTCTTTCTTCTTCTTTCTTTCTTTCCTTCTTCTTTCTTTCTTCTTTCTTCTTTCTTTCTTTCTTTCTTTCTTTCTTTCTTTCTTTCTTTCTTTCTTTCTTTCTTTCTTTCTTCTTTCTCCTTCTTCCTCCCTCTCCTTCCCTCCCTCCCTCCCTTCCTTCCTTCCTTCCTTCTCTTCCTTCCTTCCTTCCTTCCTTCTTCCTTCCTTCCTTCCTTCTTCCTTCCTTCTCTCTTTCCCTCTTATTCCTCTTTCCTTCCTCCTTTCTTTCTTTCTTTCTTTCTTTTCTTTCTTCTTCTTTCTTTCTTTCTTTCTCTTTCTTTCTTCTTTCTTTCTTTCTTTTCTTTCTTTTCTTTCTTTCTTTCTTTCTTTCTTTTCTTTCCTTCTCACTTCCTCCCTCCCTCCCCTCCCTCTCTCTTTCCTTCCTTCCTTCCTTCTTTCTCTCCTCTCCTTCCCTCTTTCCTTCCTTCTTCTTTCTTCTTTCTTTCTTTCTTCTTCTTTCTTTCTTTCTTTCTTTCTTTCTTTCTTTTTCTTTCTTTCCTTTCCTTCTCACTTCCTCCCTCCCTCCCTCTCTTC
The DNA here is from genome assembly GCF_027595985.1 of Sorex araneus. Taxonomy (NCBI): domain Eukaryota; kingdom Metazoa; phylum Chordata; class Mammalia; order Eulipotyphla; family Soricidae; genus Sorex; species Sorex araneus. Next base: position 154,975,581 of record NC_073306.1, on the reverse strand, counting down.
TTCCTTCCTTCCTTCCTTCCTTCCTTCCTTCCTTCCTTCCTTCCTTCCTTCCTTCCTTCCTTCTTCCTTCCTTCCTTCCTTCTTTCTCTCTTTCCTTCTTTCTCTTTCCT
>NC_073306.1:153654918-153744079 GCF_027595985.1 Sorex araneus | reverse complement strand
GAGGAGAGGGGAGGGGAGGGGAGGGGAGGGGAGGAGAGGGGAGGAGAGGAGAGGAGAGGAGAGGAGAGGAGAGGAGAGGAGAGGAGAGGAGAGGAGAGGAGAGGAGAGGAGAGGAGAGAGAGGAGAGGGGAGGAGAGGGGAGGGAGGGGAGGGGAGGGAGGGGAGGGGAGGGGAGGAGAGGGGAGGAGAGGGGAGGAGAGGAGAGGAGAGGAGAGGAGAGGAGAGGAGAGGAGAGGAGAGGAGAGGAGAGGAGAGGAGAGGAGAGGAGAGGAGAGGAGAGGGAGAGGAGAGGAGAGGAGAGGAGAGGAGAGGAGAGGAGAGGAGAGGAGAGGAGAGGAGAGGAGAGAGGAAGGCAGCTTTTCCATTATTCTTTCTTTCTCAGTGTATATTTAATGAAGGATTTCTTTCTCTGCTCCCGACTAAACAATTGGTATCGTTTTAGAGTTTAGAAAACATGAGCGTTCCCTTTTCCCATTCCTGATATCCATTAGTAACTAAGCCTGTGGGCTTCAGTGAAGACTGAATGGGCTCAATGAGCTGAGTTTATGCTCTGGCCTCAATCCCCAGAACCACATGGTCCCCTGAGTCTTAACAGAAGCAACTGCCAAGTTCAGAATAGGTGGTGCCCCTTGGAGCACCACCAGGTGGGGCCCATTCAAGGAGTGTAGGTTCTGAGGCCAGAATGCCCGGGTTCTCTTCGCACCCCACCCTCCCCGCTTCCTTGCTGTAGGACTCCAGGAACAGAATATTCACAGGTGGAGATCATATTAGGTACATATTTGAGTGCTGGTTATCCACATGGTCAGTATCCAACAGATACTGATTTGGTATCTACGGTGTGTTTAGCACCATTTGTAGAGGTCAACAAAACATATAAAAATATCTCACACATTATGAGATCACCTTCTGTTGGAGAAAACTCATGACATAGATGCAAATCATTAAAATATAATATATTAATTATGTATTAATAACATCAACAATATTAATTAACTATAGCATTAATTATAATATATTAATGATAATAAATATTAATCACTATAATCACTGTCATCCCAGTGCTCATCGATTTGCTCAAGAGGGCACCAGTAACGTCTCCATTGTGAGACTTGTTGTTACTATTACTTATTACTAAGTTACATTAATAATAAAAGGGCTGGAGCGATAGCACAGCAGGTAGGGCATTTGCCTTGCGCAGCTGAACTGAGTTCGATTTCCGCCCCTCTTGGAGAGCCTGGCAAGCTACCGAGAGTATCCCGCCTGCCCGACAGAGCCTGAATTAAGTGGCATATTCAATATGCCAATAACAATAACAACAATGTCTCACAATGGAGACGTTACTGGTGCCTGCTGGAGCAAATCACTGAGCAATGAGATGACAGTGTTACAGTGATTCCACAACCTAAAATCACTGCATTTACAGAACCCTACGGGCCTCCCACAAGACACCTTGTTGCAATTATGATTTACTTAAGCTCCAAGGACCATGTCATTATGTTACTATGTCACTATACTCACTATGGCACTGCTTTCAAACTTTGTTAGTCTTTCTCTTCTGTCCTGAGAATGTTTATAAATATAAGCTGCTTTTGTTCTTTATTGAAAGAATGATCTGGTTAAAAAGAATTGTAGGAGGCCAGAGCAATAGTATGGTGGGTAGGGCACGGTCTTACACGTGGCTGACTCTGGTTTGATCCCAGGCACTCCATATGGCCCTTTGAACCTGCCAGCACAGAGCCAGGACTAATCCCTGAGCATCACTTGGTGTGACCCCCAAAATAAAAATAAAACCAAAGAACCCAGGTTTTTGGAGTCAAGCACTCCTGCATGCAAATGTGACGTTGCTGGTGATGACCTATGCCTTGGAAAAATTACTTGACCTCTCTGAGCTTCAGGTTTTAAATATAGAATTTTTCTAAAGTCACATAAGCGAGGCATCTTTACTCCATAAACATAGGTTGACCTGTGTTTCTTTTTTTCTTCTCTTTTCTTCTCCACATAACATGGATAGAACCAAGGACCTCATGGAGCTACTTTCCAAGCCTTGTTCAATTTTTATCACAGCTTTCTTAAAGGCGAGAGCACTGTGCTGTGACCAACAGAACTTACTGAGAATATGGACTGTCACCTAAATCTTTAGTATTTTAGTGAAGTGGAAGAGTAGACTCTGTTAAGGAAGAGCAATGAGAGAGACACAGAAGTGGGAGAGAGAAAGCGATGACTGCAGGATGGAAAAAAAAGGGAGTGAATAAAGTTTCACATCTAAGGGACTGGAGAAGCAATGTTATGTGAGGGTCTGTGTCAGGCATTCTAGGTCTCATTTGCTTATTTTCTACAATAATTCTGAGGGAAAGTATCATTAGCTCAGCTTTACAGATTATGAAACTGAGGTTTAGTGAATAAACACATCTGTACCACAAGGAAACTATCCAGTAGTTAGTAAAGAAGTTTGTTTATACTAAAACATAAACTTTAAAGTAGAGTCGTCTGCTTTGTTCCACTTTTCTACTATCCTAATAATTTTCAAAAATTACTCTAATAGAATTTATCATATATAGCCTTCTATTTGGAATTCTGAGAGAGGGGGCCAGAATGATAGTACATGATAGTACAGTGAGTAAGGTAGGCATTAAAGGCATAAGATTAGACTTGAAAACAACCCCTATTTTCCAACATACTATGCATGTAAAGAGAAAGAGGTATTTCTCGGATAAAGGAAATATTACTAATGCTGAAAGCTTTTGGGTTTTCTTTCCAAACCAGCAGAAAGGAAATCTTCTATGCTAAAGCATTTCCCCAGTTCACATTCTGAAGATAATAATTTTTGCTAGGAACCTTTATAATTTAATGCTATAGTGATTATATATGGATAAAAATGTGTAAAGGTGTTCGAACTGAGTACATCGGGGTGTAAAGGAGTGGTCCAGCTAAATAAACCACAGAGTCAACAACATTGAAAGCATGAGACCCAAACTTCAACAATCAAGCAAAAATGTACCTTTCAAGGTGGCAGGCTGAGGTTGGAGGGTCTGGGAGGGAATGAAAGAACCCAGGTAGAAGGAAGGAAGTGGCACTGGTGGTGACATAGGAATAGAATGTATAATGTCTCATATTCAACTATTAATAACTTTGAAAATCATATGCTTTAATAATTTTTTAAAAAACATATGGGTGCATGTGTGTGTGATATAGCTGGGTAAAGAATTACTTAGGGAAATTAGAGGAAGAGAAGGATTAGGGACACATGGGTGTATGTAAGGTAAAATTAGTGATAGATGGAACAAGTTTTAGGGGATTCCTGGTCTTTTATGGGGATTGAGAAGGAATCAGAATTTCTTGGAAATGTCTTCATTTATTGTGAATTGTACTTCACTCCCAAGCCAGAGAATCAACTTTTTTTGTGTGTGGGAGTTTGAAGCTTACCAATAAAACTTCTTGAAGGAGGATTTTAAGGCAAAGAATGATATAGTTTTTAGAACTTCAGCAAGTGCACATTTTGGTGTGCTAATTTTGTAGATGACAGTAAAACAAGAAGATACAAGCAGGAAACTTCCATATATGACAACCTGGGTGCAGATAACATTGTGTTTCTTTGACAGGGAGACAATCAAATCTGCAGATCACTTGTATCACTTGTAATCCCGTTGATCTTCAATTTGCTCGAGCGGGCACCAGTGACGTCTCCATTTGTCCCTGTCAGGTGCTAGTGCAGCCCAGTGATATCTGCTTGCTCCAGGAACAGGAAGAGCCTCAAATCGTTCATTCAGAGATTTGACAAAGAAATCCGAACATCTAGTTGGTGGGCGGCCACAAGGTCTTCTGACATCCCGTGGAATCCAGTCGTTAACAGCTCTAGTCCAGCGGTTGTCTCTGAATCGCATTACATGACTGGCCCATCTGATTTTTGATGCCTTGGCAAACAAGACAGCATCCCTGATTTTTGACCATCGATGGAGGTCAGCACTCCAGATTCCTTCTCTCACTTGAGTGAGACATGATATTCCCAGCATAACTCTTTCGATTCCTCTTTGGGATACCCTAATAGCATTCACATCCTGTTTGCATAGGGCCCAGGTCTCTGAGGTATATGTTAGTGCAGGAAGAACGGTGGAATTGAAAAGATGTGCCCAGAGTCGGAGGTTCTTCGTCCTCTTAACCACTTATTCAACACTCTTGAAGGCATTCCACGCTGCTCTCTACCTCCTGAGCAGTTCTGGAACCAAGTTGTTCCTCATGTTGATTTCTTGACCCAGGTATACATAGCTGCTGCATTCAGAGATGTTTGTTCCATTGACAGCAAATGGAGCTTCAGGGACCAGTTCTGTTTTTCATGAACATCATCTTGTTGAGATTCAGCTGCAATCCAACCTTTCCACATCCGTGGTCGAAGTTGGCCAGATTTGTGCCGCTTGGCTAATTTTTGGTGTTATGAGAACAATGTCATCAGCGAAGAGGAGGTGGTGTAATTGCCGACCGTCTATCTTCACTCCCATTCCTTTCCATTCCAGTCGTCACATGATGTTCTGGAGGGCAGCACTGAAGAATTTCGGTGAAATAGTATCACCCTGCCGCATCCCTCTCTTTACATCAATGATCACTTCCTTGTAGAATGTTGAGATCCTGGTGGTGAATCCACAATACAGTTCATGAAGGATTTTGATATACTGAGTTGGAACTCCCTGTTTGGCCAGGGCTTCGATGACCGCCTCAGTCTCAACAGAATCAAAGGCCTCTTTAAGTTGATGAACATTAGACAGAGCGGCATCTTGAACTCTCACGAAACTTCAATGAGTTTGGTCACTGTGTGGATATGGTCTATTATTCTGAATCCCCTTTGGTACCCGGCTTGCTTGCATGGTTGTCCTTCATCTAGTGTTCTGCCTATTCTATTCAGGATGACACGAGTGAACAACTTGTAGACGACAGACAGCAGGCAGATTGGGCAATAGTTGCCGATGTCGTGGATGTCTCCCTTCTTGTACAACAGAACAGTCCTACTGGTTTTCCCCTGAGATGGAACCTTGCATTCAGACAGGTAGCGTGTGAAGAGTCGAGTCAGTGTATTGATGAGTAGTGGCAGCAGATTCTTCAGGCGTTCGGGTCTGACCTTGTCCGGACCAGGTACTGTTCATGCCTTTTTCCAACGAAATGGCGTGTCGGATTTCAGAAGGGAGAACGTTGGGAAGGACAATCCATCCTGCGGAATTTGGTATGTGGGCAGGTGGACATGGCTGTCAAAGAGATCCGAGTAGAAGTCATGAATAATCCTCTACAATGCCTTTCTGGAGGATGTGATAGATCCATCGGGATGTTGGAGGGCAGTTATCTTGGTCTTGTAGTTGGCAAAGGACAGGCAAGCGTTGCGAATACTTTTCCCGGCTTCTGCTGCACTGGCCAACACTGCTGCTCTTCTCTCTTTGAGGTCTTCCTTTATCGAATCTCTATACAGCTTTGTGAGCTCGGATGTTAGCTTGTGGTTGCCTGAGGCTCATGCCAAACCAGGTTGAGGAATGAGCTTGAGAGTTTCTGAAGACAGGCGTCTGTTTGTGGCTTTCTCACTCTCAGCATTCTTCGAACAGACATGGAGGTGCTGAACTAGTCCATCATATTCCTTGTCGATGTTGTCAAGGATGGCATCTTCCCACTTTGCCGCAATAGTGCCAAAGAGCTCCCAATTGGTGGTCATTCTGGAAGTTGCCTTCTTAGACTTAAATTTTGCAGACCTTTCTCCCCGCTCTGTGAAGTAAATTTCGCATGAAGGAGACGGTGGTCCGATCCCGTTTGGAATTTTGGGACAACAGCCACATAGGTCAGGCAAAACCTTCCACTGAATATGATGTGGTCAATTTCACTGTGGAACTGTACACTGGGAGACTCCCATGTCCAGCGTTTAGATTCGGCCTTTTGGAACTGTGAGTTACCATGGAGTGTCTTGATCGACATGATGAATTCAGACAGTCTCTCACCCTGATCGTGCCATTTTAGGCCATGTGTCCCAATGTGGAGTTCTTCGGGAGACCTGAACATTGCCCAGAAGGTCGCCCGGAGGTCGCCCGAAAAATCTGCAGATACACATAATTATAGCAACTACACAGGTTTGGTATCCTAATCTGCTTTTCAAAGAATTTTATATGTGGTTTTTATGACTGAAATCTCCAAGCTTTCTGAGAGTTGGGATAGGATACCTCCCCCACACTTCCCAATACTCCTTAAAGCACAGGCAGTCACCCCCACAAACCACCTCCAGCTCCACCATGTAAGCTTTTCTACTGATCTTGCTCCAGAGACCCATAGATAAATCTCAAAAGAGATCAAAAGCCACAGTTAATCTCAAATCTGTGCCTGCACAAAATGGAAAGGATAGAGAAAGAAGAAAAGCACCTGCCATAGAGGCAGGCTGGGGGTGACGGCTGGGGTATTGGGCGGTGGAGGGAGGGAAACAGGAGACATCGGTGGTGGGAAATGTACACTGATGGAGGGATGGTTGTTGGATCATAGTATGACTGAAACCCAATCATGAACAGGTTAGTAATGGTCTATCTCATGGATGTTCAATTAAAAAGTATTTTTAAGTAATCTAAAAATAAAAAGTTCTGTGGAAAAAGTGGAGTTCATGCCCACTTGTGGCAGCTTAACGAGTGGCTGCATAAATAGCAGTCCTCCTACATTGAGATAAAAATAAGAAACTTATATTGGTGTTTGAAAAAAGGTATAGATGTCACTAGAAAGTACAACTTTTTTCAGATTTTTATAAATTTATAACAATTGAATATCAATTATCTTTTTCAATTATCTATAGGCAGGAGGTGATAACACAAGCAGTTTATTTTTTTAATTTTTGGGGGGGTATGAAAAGAAACATTTTATTTGGGGGGTTTGGGAGCCACACCCGGTGGTGTTCGGGGCCAACCCTAGTTTGTCCGCTTCAAGATCAATCCTGCACGCTCACGCAACTCTTTAGGGTGCTAGGGGTTTAAACCTCGGTTGACCACATGGCAGGCAAGCATCTGCTTGCCACACTATGTCTCTGGGCCTTTTTTTCCTTGCAGATTTTTCATCTCAAATGCACGTGCTCAGTTGATCAGTCTTGGGGTGCAGAGAGACGGGAATCGAGGCTCCTCTGCCCCCCACCATCACGATGGATGCAATGGCTGTGCTGTGTCCTGACAAAGATGCTAAGCAGATGCTGAAAGAGATTCATCAGAAACTCCAAAGCTGTTCCTTTGACACCTGACCAACCCCCACCTCTGATGGCATCCTGAAGAATATGCATATAAAACCCACTTAAAGGCCATTTCAAGGCTTCTCCATGTTTGGGGAAGCCTGCACTCTCCCCTGAGCTCGCCACTCCTCTCTCTCCCTCTCTCTCTCTCTCTCTCTCTCTCTCTCTCTCTCTCTCTCTCCCCATCTCTCTCTGTCTCTCTGTCTCTGTCTCTGTCTGTCTCTGTCTCTGTGTCTCTCTCTGTCTCTGTCTCTGTTTTTCTCTCTCTGTCTCTCTCTGTCTCTCTGTCTCTGTCTTTGTCTCTCTCTCTCTCCCTGTGTCTCTCTCACTCACTCTCTCTCCCCACCTCCACACCTTCAAGAACCCTCCAAACAAAATCTGCTTGACTTCACTGCTCGTCTACTCCTGAAACTCCCCTCTGTGAGTGAGAGACAAGAACCCAGCAACCCTGGGTCCCGGGGGCAGGGGGGCAGAGGCGGATGGGGAGAAAGTGATGGTCCCTCTCCTCTCTGCCCCACATAAGCCACCCACGGGATCCACCAACACCAAGAGCAGCCTCTGTCCCCAGGCCTGGCTTGTAGGCCGTAAGAGAAGGTGATGTCCGTGGGCCCCACGGGTGGCTCATGTGAGGCGGGGAGGAGACAAGGTCACCCTCTCTTGATTTGCCTCTGCAGCTGGGCCCCAGGGTCACTGGGCTACCATCTCGCTCACAGAAAGAAACCCCAGGAGTAGATGAACTGTGAAGGAAACAGATTCCATTTGGAGGGTTCTTGAAGGCATAGGAGGGGGAGACAGACAGACAGATACACAGACACACAGACAGACAGAGACAGAGACAGAGACAGAGACAGAGAGAAAGAGCAATGCGCTCAAGTGAGAACACGGGCCACCCCAAGGGCGGAGAGAGCCCTACACACACCACCCCAGCATCAGACAGGAAGACATGAAAGCACACATCTCAAGAGGGGAGATGCGGGTGACACATGTGCTCAGGTACCATGTGTGCTCGTCCACGTGGGCACAAGCAGCACATGGGCTCGGGCAGTATATGCGCCAACACAAGCAGTTTAACCTAAGTCTTGTACGGATTTTGGAGCCAAAGAGATAGTACAGTGAGTAAGGCACTTGCCTTGCATCTGCCCGACCTGGGGGCTCAATCCCTGACATCCTCACATCATTCCCCAAACCTCACTGGAAGTGATTCTGAAGCACAGAGCCAGGAGTGAGTCCAGAGGACAGGTAAGTGTGACCCAGAAACAAACAAATAAAAACAGCCTTTAAGGATTTCAATTTGACTCTTATATTTTGTCCTCATTCTGATGTCTTAATCCACTATTACATAATCTTAATTTTATCTTTAATGCAGCCAAACAAATTTGAAAGTTTCAGAGTTATTGAGCTTGAAGAGAGGAGAAGTATGAAGTATGTAAGAACATCAAAAGTGGGAAAGGAAAATAGCACCAATTCTATTGTATACTGGCTCAATGACAGTAAACTTTCCTAAAACTCTCTAGGCCTATTTTATATTGAAGATGAAGGCATTGGCTAAAAAATAGAAGCTTTTCAGTCTTTGTTCCAACATATTGATCCTAGATAGCTCTGCTCCATAGTACGCTTACCAAAAACCACCTTGAGGAGTAGAAGAGATGTCATAAGAAAGACAATCTCTCCTTTTGATACACTGGCCAAGTTATTTCATATTTCCTCCCTCAGCCCATAGTGAAAACTGGAGAACATGAGGAATCCACTGTGGCTATAGAATTTCTGAGGAAAAAGTTCGTTTTTCCATTTTTTAATATTTATACATGCAATTGATATATTCACATATATATCACAAATATATACAGGTTGAGTTTCCCTCCTCGCCTCGAAGACCTCCAGAACCCAGCAACAGCCATGCTCAAGGCCACTCTCCACATACTCGGACAAGCCTCACACATGAAGGAACCAGCAGAGGAACCCAGGAATGAGAAACCCAGGGCTAAGATCTCCAATCCTTCTTGGATTGGGACTGGGCCTCCTCCACTCAGATCCCCCTTTCTCCAGTAGCTAGGCATTTATGCCCACAAACTGCCCTCATGCCATGTAATCCCATCCATAGCCAAGATCCAGAGACTATAAAACAACGCTCCCAGAAGTGCACGGCCACATTAGCAGTCACGAGACTTTTTATAGTTTAATTCTTTCTCTTGGAGAGCACAAGTGTATCCTGCCCACATGGCAGAGCCTGGCAACTCCCTGTGGCATATTCCATATGCCAAAAACAGTAACAGCGATGGATCTGATTCCCCTGACCCTGAAAGAGCCTCTAATGCAGCACCATTGGGAAGGATGAGTAAGGAGAGGCTGCTAAAATCTCAGGGCTAGGACAAATGGAGATGTTACTGACGCCTGCATGAGCAAATCGATGAACAATGAGATGACGATGATAGAATGATATCACAAATATGAATATATTAACATATATTCACATTTTTGAAAGTTAGGGACATGCACATTTAAAGTATCTTAGTGTCTTGCCTAGGTCCTAGTAGAAGAAATCTGAGTTCTAGATCACTCATAGCATAAAACTAAGTTTATAAAGGTGGGTTTATCCCATTGACCCTTAAAGATGCTTTATTTGAAACAAGAAGTTGCCCTCTTTGTCATTAACCCAGGGTCCTTTTATTTCATTTGATCCAAAAGCCAGGAATGAATAATAAAGCTAATAATCATTCAGTATCTGCTCTTGGGCACTGTTGTCTGTGACTTATGTCTAAGGATTCATTTCATCCTTATGAATAACCAAAATAAATGAATATTTTTCTAGATCTATTTTACAAATGAGTTAGCTTAGGCACAGTGCTTAAAGTTACCCAGCAAGTAAATCCTAGAAACAATATAAATGCAGGTATAAATGCAAGTATTTAGCACCAAGGATCTGACTTATAATTGCTTTGCTTGTTGATTCTTTAAGAATATTCTTGAATGTTTTGTGTCTGTTTTATTGTTACAGAATTTTTATTGTTGTAAATATATATAATTGTGTTGTAGATTTAGAATCATGAAGTCAGGAAGTCAATGATGGTATCTAAGTGGAAGATAGCAAAGTAGAATGAGAAAAGGTGATAAGGAAAAGGAAAGAATTGGAAATAAATTCTGGTTGTTCCCTACCCTAGCTGTGATGTCGTAAAGTTATTTGTTCTCTCTGAAGATTTCTTAAATATTACATTGCTTTGATAAGAGTATTGTTTCCAAAGATTCCTGTTGGAATTTAAAAAGTTTACCCTAAACTTTGCATCTAACCAAGCATTAAATTTTCTTTAGATGAGCTCTATAGATGCTGTTATTATGTCTTTGACAAAACAACTCTGGTGTGTGTAAAAATGAAGTGCTCAAGGTAAAACATTTTCAGCAATATAGGTCACCCAATACAAGGCTATGTGCTGTAACCATGGAGATAGAATTTTTTAAAGTCTTGTCTTTAGGAGACCAAGTTTTCTATAGGCCTTTCCATGAGGTCTATACCCTTGACCAGTTCTTCTTTGTTCTTGCAGTTACATGGAACACCTCTTGGGGAGCATCACCATCCTCCAACCAAAGCTCCCATTTCCAACTAGGAGATTTTTTGTTTTTGTTTTTTTTTTGTTTTGTTTTGTTTTGTTTTTGCTTTTTGGGTCACACCCGGCGATGCACAGGGATTACTCCTGGCTCATTCACTCAGGAATTACCCCTGGTGGTGCTCAGGGGAACACATGGGATGCTGGGAATCAAACCCGGGTTGGCCGCGTGTAAGGCAAACATCATACCCACTGTGCTATCACTCCAGTCCCTCGAAGGTATTTTTTTAAAGAAGTTTTATTGGATCACTGTGAGATACAGTTACAAACTTGCATGTTTATGTTTCAGTCAAACAGTGCTCGAGCACCTATCCCTCCACCAGTGCACATTTTCCTCCACCATTGTTCCCAGTGTCCCACCCGCCACCCCCACCTTACCCCACTCCCTGCCTCTGTGGCAGGTACAATCCTTCTTACTCTCTAAGTATGGGCATTGTGATTTGCAATACAGATACTAAGAGGTCATCGTACTTGGTCCTTGGTCTACTTTCAGCACACATCTCCCATCCTGGGTGATCCCTCCAATCATCATTTACTTAGTGGTTCCTTCTCCAAGGAGGTATTTTTTTAGACTCCTCCACTTGATTTCACTCCCTTCTATCACCAGTCCTTTACCTCCTAATTCATCTTAATCTCCTACCCTGGTATTTTTAGGATGAGCAAACCCAACCATATCAGAGTCTTCCTTAAAATATTCTAGCAGATCTTGTGAGTATTTTAGAAGTTGGAATATTTTAGTACTCTCTCCAATCCAGGGTATAGTTGTATCTTTTTGATTCTCACAGGATTTCATGAGCTATTTCTTCTTTGTATTTTTTACCTGACCACAACACACTGGGCCCTTGACCTCGTCTTTAAGCACATCTTTGCACAATAGCTCATCTTCATGTGTTACCATTCTCCTTGATATGGACAGTGACCCAAATCTAAACTTGAGTATCTTCTCATCTATCAAGACATCAGTGTGGTGGCTTTGGGCATAAAAATCCCATCAAACTTGATTTCCTAAATATACCCCATATCCTTCCTTCAATCATGGAATGCAATCACACATAAACAGCTTTTCATTTATTTCCAGGCCCAAGTACACATTAGATTTCTCTATGCTGAATAAATGAAGGAAACTCAACCAAACTTGTTTTGCTAGAGAACTGATCCCCAAGTTCCAAGGCTCTCAAGGGGAGCTCTTACCTAACATTCTGAAAAGTTTTACCTGAGCATGTTCATGGACCAACAAAATAGAAAAGGACACTTGAGTGAAGAGTTACAGGCAAGGAACACAGGGGGTACTGCTCTGCATTATGTTGTCACCTTGATTAATTGATTGTTTTGATATTTGGTCTGGTCAGGTGATTGGCTCCATAGCTTGGAAGCTGGCCATGTTCACATGCTGGGGGAAAGTCATCCCAGATAGAGAAGGGAACACCAAGTAAAATGTGATGGGAGATCCCGTGTGGGAAGGGAGATGCGTGCTGAAAGTAGACTAGAGACTGAACATGATGGCCACTCAATACCCCTATTGCAAACCACAACACCCAAAAGGAGAGAGAGAACAAATTGGAATGCCCTGCCACAGAGGCGGGGTGGGGTGGGGGAGATGGGATTGGGGGGTGGGAGGGACACTGGGTTCATTGGTGGTGGAGAATGGACACTGGTGGAGGGATGGGCTCTTGGGAAAAACAAGCACGAAAATGTGTGAATCTGTAACTGTACCCTCACTGTGACTCACTAATTAAAAAATAAATTAATTAAAAAAAAAGATATTCTGTCTGGTCGAGGGTTTCTTCCTTCCTAGATGAGTAGATTTCAGTTAAGAGGGAGTCCAGCACAGGGTCCTCCAGGAAATTGGTCAGTATCTGTTTTGGGATATTGACTTCTCCTTGTCTGAACCCTCCACCCAGGAGGTCTTTGCAGCTGGTTCTGGTAGCAGTTAGTACTTTTCTGATCCAGATCAGATAACTAATGGGGGAAGACTGTATTCAGTTAGCAGTCATCAACCAATTTGATACAGTATGCTCACATGGAAATGTATAAACTCACCCATTATATATATTCTTCCAGAAGGTAACAAATATAGTCTTGCATTTAGGTATTATTGAGTAAATAAAAGTAGTAAAGTTGTCTTATTTATCAGAACATGTGTAAGTCAGCACTGTATGTTTTAGTGACTACGGTGGTAGAAAGGATTGGTAGTCCCGTGCACATACTAATTTTCCCACATACTTGTTCCATTCACATCCTGCAGAAATCACAGGAAACCCAAAATTTACCTCTGTCTGGTTGTTATATTAGCAAAGAACCTGTTGAAAAACGTCTTCTGTAAAATTTGGATGCCCAAATATTTACAATAAGAGCAATTTGACTTTTTGAAGTAGTAAACAAATGGATTTATAAGTGTTAATGGTTTCCATTCTCTTGTGGACATTTGATTTTTATTACTTTCCCCCACCCTCCTTCTTAAAGCTCTATACAATGCAGAGATAGTTATCATGCCAGTGATAGCATATGTGCTGCTAACTCTAACATATGGGGAGAGGTGAAAGAGGAACTTTAACATTGATCAATTTGTCATTTTTAGAATTTTTCAAGATAGGACTCCTGGCACTTCATTTCTACACCTCACACACAAAAAAAGCATAAATATGAAGCTATATCTCTGATGCTAAGGGGGAGATAGCAGGGATCAAAGATTCTAAATTGTGTGCTCAGAAAATTTAACATATCAATTGTGATGTCTCATCTGAATAGAACAGATTAGGGCAAGGGAAGGATGAATGGGGGACATGACAGTAGAAAGCAGGAGACTGACCCAAAAGGAGCCTCTACACACAGAACTTCCCTTGAGTCCTCATCAAACGTAACTGACCAAATGAGCAGAATATTTGGATGAATTCCCATTTGAGTCCTTTCTGTGATATCCCGGGAACTACAGACATGGTTTCAGAAGCCCTACACTACCAGTGTCTGAGTTCTGAGGGCTTGTTTGCTAATATACAAAACCTGTCAGAGATATTGCAACACTCCATATTAATTTAATTAAGGGTTTTAATGAAGTAGAAAATTAATCAAAAAGTCGTCAGAAGACAATGTCAAAATGAGTCTTTACTAATGTCAAAACACTGTTTCAGATCCCTCCACCATGTCTGGCAGCTTTCACTATAAAAATATCTGAAGAACCTAGTGGAATAAAGAATAGAAATCTTCATGGATGAGATAAAGAGAAATCCCATTCTCTTTGTGAAAATACGGTATGAGGTTTATTTCCATTTAGACTAATACTGAAGAAAAAGTCACAGCATTTTAAATAACTGAAGAACAAGGAGGACTTCGAATAAATGCAAGTTGTGCTAATCACTGCCTTTTTCTCCGGAAAAGAGTTACTTTTCCTGGGGGACAGTGTAACTATTTCCTTAGCCCTTCTCATGCATTTTCTTATTTATTTTTTAACTTTTTTATTAAATCACTGTGAGATAGACCCTTACAAAGCTGTTCATGACTGGATTTCAGTCATACAGTATTCCAACACTCCTCCTTCCACCAGTGTACATTTCCCAGCACCAGTGTCCCCAGGTTCCCTCCCATCACCCCCCACCCCCCTGCCTGCCTCTATGGCAGGCACTTTTCTTCTTTCTCTTTTTTTTTATTGATTCACTGTGAGATATAGTTACAAGTTTTCATGTCTGAGTTATAATCACACAATGATCAAACACCCATCCCTCCACCAGTGCACATTCCCCACCACCAAACATCCCCAGTATACCCCCACCTTTCCCACCTCTTCTCTCTTTCTGTCTCTGTCTCTCTCTCTCTACCTATCTATCCCTCTCTCTACCTATCTATCTGTCTATCTCTCCTTTGGGGCATTATGGTTTGCAATATTGACACTGACAGGTTATAAAGAATATTCCCTTTACCTACTTTTAACCCTCAGATCTTGTCCAGCGTGATAATTCCCAGCTATTATTGTCATACTGGTCTCTTCATTATCTTTCCTACCCTCAACCCCACACACACTTGTGGTTAGTTCCAACCATTGACCACTCTCCTAACCCCTACCAAACAGAGATATATTAGTTGTGATCTTTGTTTCCTCTTAAAAAGGTAATTACCTATTCATTTGTATACCCTCATTTTGGAATTAAGAGTATTTTTTTCCATTTTTGAAGTCAACGTGTAATTTATATTACCTAATCTTCATAGTATAGTTCTACACAATTAAACACACATATATACGACCATGTGTCAACATAAGCAAGACACAAAACAGCCCCAGCATTCTAAACTACTCCCAAGAATATTCATCTTTAAAGCCATGTAATTACTCAAACCTTTGGCAACCGCTGATGTATTATCTTTTCCACTGATTTTTCTTTTGCTAAAAATGTCTTACATGTAAGAGCATACATGTATACAATTCTCTGAGTCTATTTTCATCACTCAAAATAATACATTTTAAATTCATTCCATTGTTTATTTCTTTATTGTGGAGTACAATTTTATCAGTCACATTTTGTTTGTTCACTCTCCTGTAGAGAAACCTGGGCAATTTCCAGTTTTGAGGTGCTTACAAGAGTAGAAACTATTTTATACTAAGGTTTTTTGTGTCTTTGAATACACTTTTTAAGCTACACTTGGGGTAGAATGGATTGTTAGGAAAGAATGGATTCTTGTATAAGTATATTTTCTTTTAAAAATATTATCTATTTTAATATAAGCAGAGGCAATGCATTTAAGTTTTGGGTGCATTTTTCACAATAGTATTGAGAATTTTTCAAATATCTCATATGCATATAGGTTTTGTGGCAAAGTGATAAACAAAGTCTTTGTTTATCAGTGTATTTGTCTTCTTATTGAACTTTTAGAGTTCCTTGTTTTTTTCATAAGTAAACTTTGCTTCACCTAATATCCAAAGGATTTTTCTGTTCTCTCCTGAAAGTTAGTTTTATATTATATAATTTTGACACTTTTATCTGTAACTCATTTTGATTTTTATATGGAGTGAGAAGTCAGATGAAGTTGTTATTTTTTCATGTATATATTCTATGGCTCCAGCATTGCTCATTCAAAACAATGATTCTTTTATTGAATTTCTGTTCACCAATAATGAAAGTCAATTAATCATATACACATGTATCTAGTTCTCTAATTTCTATTCTATGTCACAAATCAATATCTCTATCCCTTTGCTACTATTCACACCTTCTTGGTTATTGTAACTTTTTAGTAAATTAAGCCACTAAGACAGAAAGTGGGAAAACTTCAATTTGATTCTGGGACCCTCTGCGCCTAAAGACTTTGATTCCAGAGACCTTCTAACACATTTTGGCATACAGCACAGCTTCTTACAGCAATGCACTGGGACTGTGAGCTGGGCTACAACTCTGCGCTGCCTGGGGATGGACCTTTCCTCTCCACCCTGTCTTTCTGCAGGGAAAATGGCGGCGGCAGAAACATCCACGTGGTGGGAGCCATCCTGTAAGACTCCTAACCCAGAGGTATACGGTTTTTACACTTGGGGCTCCTAGGGAATCACGGGAAGTGGGTGTTACCGGCACGCCCTTGGCCCAGATAAATCTGGAGCTGCTGAGAGCGAAACAGACCCTCTGCGCCTAAAGACTTTGATTCCAGAGATCTTCTAACACATTTTGGCATCCAGCGCAGCTTCTTACAGCAATGCACTGGGACTGTGAGCTGGGCTATGCAATTTCTGGCAGAATTTTCCCTGGACTTTATACAGAAATCCAAAACCAAATATCTCTTAATTGTCAGCAAATTGAATCAGTTCCTTTTTAGCAGGTCTAACTGTGGGGGGAAACTCCAAATAATAACAGTGAGTTTTTTGTTGAAATATTGAAGGTAATCAAAGTAGCAGCCATTTCTCTAGACTGTGAACTAAGCAACAGCCCCACACCAGCTGAGAAGAGGAAATATCCCTCTTTCCCGGTTGTTTCCCATTTTGAGGGAGAAACGCGGCATGGTGTCCACCATACTATGATGCGTGGGAAGGGGGATAAGGGAAAATAAAAGGAAAAGGAAAAAGGAAAAAAAAAGAGTTATGTACTTGGAGCAGTGGGGCTACATATCTCTTCATTCTAAGCAATGGAAAACTAATTATCAAATGCTTCCTTGGTAGTAGGGCTGTCTTTCTTGGGGGGAAACTCCAACAACAATAGTGAGTTTTGTGTTGAAATATGGAATCAAGGTAAAGAGAAAATGAAGTGAAATTCATCAGTTATGCAGTTGGGGGGGCGGGGGCAGGAGGTATACTGGGGTTTTTGGTGGTGGAATATGGGCACTGGTGAAGGAATGGGTGGGTGTTTGAATATTGTATAACTGAGACATAAGCCTGAGAACTTTGTAACTTTCCACATGGTGATTCAATAAAAAACAAAAAAACAAACATAAAAAACTCTTCAATTTATTTCTTTTGTGTTTGGGGTGGGGAATTGAGTGGGTGTTGGCTCTGTGCTCAGAAGTCACTCCTGTGGACATATGCAGTGACAGGGATCAAAACGAGGCTGGTTACTATTTTCTCTAACTACTATTTAGTTCCTTAGCTCCTCTATATTATTATTTTGACTAGTTTCCTTAAATTTATATGTAAATATTAGCATTGGCTTATTGAGTGTTTTTGGTTTTAAACATTGTATTTTGAATGAAACTTATAAGGCATGTATTAAATATTTTATAATTTGGGTAACTATCTTAAGCAAGTCTTATTATTAAATATGTTTTCCAACTGTTCATTGCTGTTATACAGAAGTGCAATGAATATTGTGAATTAATTTTTTGTTCCTTGACCTTGCTAAACTATTAGATCTATGAAAATAATTTTTGTATTTTCTTGGGGGATTTGAGGGTATCAAAATAGAAATAAAAACTCTTACCTGTCCTTTCAAACATCTATGCATTATATTTATTTCTTTTGTCTTATTATACTAAGGTGTCTAGTATAATTGTCGAGGCAGTAAGGACACACACTTATTATTTATACAGAAAAGGAAACAATATTTTTCTACACTAAATGAAAATTTGTAGACATTTTTGCAGATTCCTTAAATCAAATGAAGGGAATTCTTTTGTATTGCTAATTTGCTGAAAACATCTTTCATAAATGGATGTTGAATTATAATAAATGTTCCCTGCCTTTTGTGAATGAAAAGTATTTTTCAAATTTTAATGTTATGAGTTACATCCATTTAAAATTACTGAACTGAAATTGAATAGGATAAACCAATCTTGGTCACAATACACTATACTTTCTATATGCTTATGAACTCTTTAAATTATTTTTTATTGAGTCACAGTGAGACACACAATTACAAAGTTGTTCATGATTGTGTTTCAGTCATACATGTTCCTGTCTCTTTATCAGTGCACATTTCCCACCACCAATGTTCCCAGTTTCTCTTCCATCCTGCTCCCTTACCTCAACAGCCTGCCTCTATGACAAATACTTTCCTTGTCTGTCTGTCTCTCCCTCTTTTTCTCTCATTTTCCTTTAAGGCACTGTGGTGTGGTTTGTAATAATATTACTGAAAGGGTATCATGAACATCACCTTACTTCCTTTCATCACTCAGTTTTTGTCCAGAATGATCATTTCCAATGGTCTCTTCTCTGTCCTAAATGCACTCCCTCTTTCCCTTTGTGCCTAGCTTCCTACATGGATTCTTTCTAATAAATTTTTGTTAACTAATTTTATATGTGCATTTATTCATTCAATAAATTTTCTTTTATTATAATGTTTTTGCCTGGTTTAAGAATCAAAATGTTGATGGAATCATAGGTTATTAAGAGATATTCTTGCCTCAATTTTTCTGGAATTCTTTACATACTTTCATTTTGTCAACCAAATGCTTAATAAAACTAACTCACAACGCCACTTAAGTTTGTATTTTCCTTCTGGGAAGATCTTTTTTTTATTGAATCACCATAAGTTACAAGCTTTCATGTTTGAGTTTTAATCATACAATGATCAAACACCCATCCCTCCACCAGTGGACATTCTCCAAAACCAATGTCCCCAGTATACCCCCTTTCAAACCCTCCCCGTGCCTCCATGGCAGACAATTTTCCCCACACTCTCTCTCTACTTTTGGGCATTATATTCTGCAATACAGATACTGAAAAGTTATCATGTTTGGTCCTTAACTATCTGGGAAGATCTTTAACCAAAAAATAAAAACTGCTAGACATAGGAATTTGAAAATTATTATTAAATTATTCTGTGTTAGTTTTGGTCATATGAATGCTTCAATTAACTTGGTCATATTATCTAAAATATCAGTTTTCCAAAACAGAGTTAAAATTATCCACCAATTATTCCTTGACCGTCCATAGTAACTGTTGTAAAGTTTTCTCTCATTCTATATATTGATAATATTTGTTTCCTTTTTTGTGATCAATTTAGCTAGAGTTAATTTTATTGATTTACTCATAAAAATCTTTTTGTCTTATTGTTTGTTTCTATATTTTTCATCCTTTAAAAATGTTTTATTGGGGCTTTATGATTTACAAAGTTGTTCATAGTAGAGTTTCAGGCATAAAATATTCCAACACCAATCCCACCACAGGTGACAAATTCCCTCTTCCCCTGCGTGTCTTGGAATCTTTTTTTTTTTTGCTTTTTTGGGTCACATCCAACAATTCACAAATGTTACTCCTGGCTCTGCACTCAGGAATTACTCCTAGCAGTGCTCAGGGGACCATATGGGATGCTGGGAATCAAACCCGGGTCGGCAGCGTGCAAGGCAAATGCCCTACCCGCAGTGCTATCACTCCAGCCCCCTTGCCTGTCTTCTTGATGGACACATTTTTCAGTTTGGTTGTTGCAGTTTAGTCTCATGTTGACGTGCTGTTTGCTCTGTGGTTTAGATCTGTTCATATCCCTCACCTCTACACCACCAGTGTGGAGAGGCCCTTGGCCCTTGGCCCTATTGCCTTCCATTTGTCTTATCTGTCTTTTCCCCTCCATTTTTTCCCTATCTTTCTTTTTTATCATGACCTAAGGTCAAGGGTAACTGAGGAAGGGAACCTTTTTTGATACCTTGCATTCACTCATCCTGTTGTTCTTTATACCACAAATAAGTGAGATCGATCATCTTCTGACTTACTTCACTTTACATCAGATCCTTAGTTCCATCCAAGTTACCCAAGTTGCAGTGAATTGCTTGATTTCATCCTTCCTTACAACGGCACAGTTCCTTTGTGTATGTATACTGCCACATTGTGCATATATACAATGAGTACAGTAACTAGTGGGTCAGTGCTTAGTGCTGCAATGAATAATGATGTGCATGTTTTTTTTTCACATGAATGTTTTTGTGCCCTGGGGGTAGATGCCAAGAAAAGGAATTGCTGGGTCATGTGAAAACTCACTAATTTTTTGTAAGAAATTTCTATGCAGAGAGTCTCTTGCTCGCACGCCTGGCTGTCTTCCCTGGGGCCTCCTCGGAGGGGATGGGCTCCACCTTCCCTCCCCGCCCTGAGCAGAGCTTCTGGCGGCCAAAAGACCTCTGGAGCCTAGCCACAGCCATGCTCAAGGCCCTTCTCCACACGTTCGGACAAGCCTCACGCATGAAAGAACCGGCAGAGGAACCCAGGTGTGTGGGACCCGGGGCTGAGACCTCCAAGCCTGCTCGGATCGGGACTGGGCCTCCTCCACGCAGATTTCCCATTTCCCAGTAGCTAGGCGGTCACACCCAGGGACTGCCCTTGGTGCAGTGTAATCCTGTCAACGGCCAGCATCCAGAGACTTAAAAGCAAGCTCCCGGAAATGACTTTTAGCCTACTTGTCTCTCTG
Organism: Sorex araneus; assembly: GCF_027595985.1. Lineage (NCBI taxonomy): Eukaryota > Metazoa > Chordata > Mammalia > Eulipotyphla > Soricidae > Sorex > Sorex araneus. The sequence goes on along the minus strand of NC_073306.1, from coordinate 153,723,455 downwards.
GGAGAACCTGGCAAACTACTGGGAGTTTCCTACCCACATGGGAGAGACTTGCAAACTCCCCATGGTGTATTAATATGCTAAAACCAGTAACAAGCTGGGTCTCATTCCTCTGACCCTGAAAGAGCCTCCAGTACGGCATCGTTTGAAGGACAAGTAGAGAGAGGCTACTAAAATCTCAGGGCTTGGATGAATGGAGACGTTACTGAGACCTCTCGAAAAATTTGATGATCAACAGGATGATGATGATGATAAAGAAATTTCCATAATGTTTTCTACAAGGGCTGAACCAGACAACATTCCTGCCCACAGCAGATGAGCTGCTTTCTAATCACATTCCCACCAACACACATCATTCCCATTTTGTTTTATTTTTGGACATGTGCCATGATCATAGGTGTGAGCTGATACCTTATTGCTGTCTTTATTTGGATTTACCCTGATAATAAGGGATGATAAGCACTTTTTCATGTGCCTCTTGGCCATCTGTCTTCTTCAGAAAAGTATCTACCACCTCTCCCTGTTTTGGATAGAGTTTTTTGTTGTTGTTGCTGCTGTTGCTGGTGTTTGTGAGTGAATGCAAATATTTTGCCTTTTGCCAATGGAATCATATCATGAAATTACAAAATTCCCACCCATAATCATAGTGATATATTGTCAATATAATCTATGACCACATAGATATATAGTAATGTATATAAGTTTATATAATACATAATTATGTAGTGTATATTTTATATATTATATAATTTGTATACAATTATATAATGTATATAAGTAATGTGCATTAAATGTATATGCATAAATGTACATATAAGTTTATTTATACGTTTACATATATACATTTTATGTATAAACTTATACAACTTTATGCTATGAAGAATTTAGGGGATTCATCTCTTTTTATCTTTGCACTCTGAGCTTAAAAAATTGTAAAATAAACCTGAGCCACCCCACCTCCCCGAGCACCATCCCATCCGCCCTGAGCCTCCCTCTACCGTCTCTCGGGGTTTTCTCCCTCTCCCAGGTCAGTAATCTAACCATGGACCCACTTCCCCCATGCCCCGTACCTCAGGCATCTCCTTGGGACCTGAACCACTCCACCTCCGGGAGCACAAGCACCATCCACCCCTGAACCACCTTCTATCTTTTCTCCCTCTCCCAGGTTTCTGCCCCCTCTCCTGGCACCCCACCCTCATCGCGGTAGTGGGCGTGGCCTCAGCCGAAGTGGGCGTGGCCTATTGGGGGCAATTATTTTCCCCTTTCCTGGCACTTGGAAATCACATCTTCATTTCCAACACCTAATTCTATGGAGATTATCCTGGCCATCTCAAACACATTAGGACAATAGTCCAGTAGCGTATTCCAATTGCACCCTAATACTGGCATCACTAGAAGCTCTACAAGTCCAATATAAAAAAATAAAAAACACATCCTCCGAAGCTTGACTAGAGACCTCACCTAAGCGGCTGAGGAGTATCTGAGAGGAAAAGGGTAATACTGATAGTGAACTGGAAGGTTCCACCACCACACTACTACAAAAACATGAAGAAACAATGAAAATCCCCACTACAAAGAGAAGATGATGAGAAGGGTCCAGGCAACTCAACAAGCATTACCCACAAATACAATATCTCCGATAAAAAATTCAAAGATGAAATGTTGAAGATGTTCAATGAACTCAAAGAAATGGCTCAACAGACATTTAGGAAATTAAAGGAGGACATGAAAGAAACAGTGGAACGGACAGCCTAGAAACGAGGACAGGAAGAAACAAGAATGGACAGGAAGGAATGAGAGCAGAAATAAAAGAGCTACAAAATGAAGTATCACAAATTAAGGATTCTGTAAATGAAATTAAAAATTCAGTGGGTGCCCTCAATAGTAGAATGGCCACAGCCAAAGACAGAATCAGTGAGCTTGAAGATGAGGTGCAGGAAATTTACAGGCAAAAACAAGCAATTGGGAAAAGACCTCAAAATAGCTCTTAGGCGAATCAGAGGCTTAGGGGATGATTTCAAGAAGAACAACATTAGAATCATCGGAGAACCAGAAGGACAGGGAGACAATCCCAGCGAAAAAGTCACAGTTAAAAATATCATTGTTGAAAAGTTTTCAGAGCTGGAGAAGGCAGGCATCCAGATCCAAGGAGCCCGAAGAGTGCCAGCTGAAAGAGACCCTAGTATAAAGACATCAAGAGAAATCATAGTCAGAATGATGGATGCCCACATATAGAGACACAATACTGCAAACAGCAAGGTCAAAGAAGGAAATCACATACAAAGGAGCACATCTTAGATTTACAGCAGACCTATCAGAGGAAACCCTCCAAGCCCAAAGACAATGGGGGGTTATAGTGAAAAAAACTCAATGAAATGAACGCCTCACCAAGAATACTTTATTTGGCTAAACTCTCACTCAAACTTGAAGGAGCAATACACTATTTCATGGATAAACAACAACTCAGGAACTTCATAGACTCAAAACCAAACTTAAAAGAAGAATTAAAGGGGCTACTGTAAGACAAGAAAAAATCCTACAATCACAACAAACCCCTACAGGAAGATGGCACAAAATCCCATGACAATAATCTCCCTCAATGTCAATGGCCTAAAGGCACTAATTAAGAGACACAGAGTGGCAAAATGGATTCTGAAACTAAATCCAACATTCTGCTGCCTACAAGAAACACATCTGAACAGTCAGAGCAAACACAGACTCAAATTCAAAGGATGGAAAACAATCCTGCAAGCAAACAACTCCCTCAAAAAAGCTGGGGTGGCCATACTAGTATCCAACAACATATATTTCAAGTTAAAAAAGATTAGAAGGAACAGCAAAGGCCAATTCTTAGTAGTCAAGGGATATGTACAGCAGGAAGAAATCACACTCCTAAATGTGTACGTACCTAATGAGGGACAAGCTAAACACTTGAAACAACTGCTAACAGATTTTAACAAGGACATTGCTAACAACACAATAGTAGTTGGAGACTTCAACACTGCCCTATCACTTGTAGGTATATCTACAAGATTAAAATTCAGCAAGGAAATACTGGCTTTGAAGGAAGAGACAGAAAGAGAGCGCTACTAAATCTATTCGAGGCTTTGCATCCCAAAAAGAAAGAACACACATTTTTTTCCCAGTGCACATGGAACATTTTCCAAACTAGACCATGTGCTGGGTCACAAAACATACCTCAATAGAGTCAGGAAGATAGAAATTGTACCAACTACCTTTGCAGACCACAATGCACTGAAGATAGAAGTCAACCATGCACAGACTGTTGCTGGGAATGCATGGCTCAGCCCTTTTGGTAAATAGTATGGACATTTCTCAAAAAATTAGAAATTGAGCTCCCATTTGACCCACCAATACCACTTTGGGGAATATATCCCAGAGATATAAAAAATTATAGAAGAAATGACATCTGCACTTACATGTTCATTGCAGCACTGTTTACAATAGACAGAATCTAGAAAAAAAAACTAGTGCCCGAGAACAGATGACTAATTAAAGAAACTTTGGTACATCTACACAATGGAATACTATGCAGCTGTTAGAAAAGATGAAGTCATGAAATTTGCATATAGGTGGAGCAACATGGAAAGTATCGTGTTAAGTGAAATGAGTCAGAAAGAGAGGGACAGACATAGAAAGATTGAACTCATTTGTGGAATGTAAAGTAACAGAAAGGGAGACTAACACCCAAGATCAGCAGAGATAAGTACCAGGAGGATTACTCCACAGTTTTGAAGACAGCCTAGAATGCTGGTGGAAAAGGCAGCTCAGATAGAGAAGGAACCACAAAGTAAAGGGTGCTAGGAGGGCCCGCTTGGGATGGGAGAGGCGGGCTGGAAGTAGACTATAGACCGAACTTGATGGCCACTTAATACCTCTACTGCAAACCACAACACCCCAAAGGAGAGAGAGAGCAAAAGGGAATGCCCCACCACAAAGGCGGGGCGAGGTGGGGTGGAGTGGCAGAGTGGGGGTGATGAGAGGGATGCAGGGACCATTGGTGGTGGAGAATGAGCACTGGTGGAGGGATGGGTACTCGATCATTGTATGACTGAAATGCAAGCATGAAAGTTTGTAAGTCTGTAACAGTACTCCACAGTGGTTCACTAATAAAATTTTTTTTAATTGTAATATAGAAGAGAAAAAACATAGCATTTAAGTTCAAGATTATATAAAGTAGCATTTTCTATTATTATGTGCAATAATTTATTGAATTCAGTCAGTTGTTATGAAGATGGCATAATATATGTAAAAGATAGCAAACTCTGACCCACTGAACAAATCCAGCCAAACTCATTTGTTTGCAAATTATCTATGACAGCTTTTATATTGTTATATAAAAGTTGAATAGGTGAGAGACCATATCACTGAAGTACAAAAATCCTTAACAAAAATGTTCTTTATAGATGTTTGCCCTAGACTATCAGCAGCCTAATTTTCACTTCTACCAGCAGCCTCCTTAGTGGAGTGACTTGAGTCCTGTATTCACACTTTGGCTTAAAGGCTCCCATAGTAACTGATTCTAGGGCAGCGCTTACCACATTACATTAAAAGTATCTGCTTAAGGCATCAGGGATTCATTTATACTGGTGAAATGTGTGAGTCGTATAGCCATTCATCCAAACACAGACTCAACAAAACTGAAAACAGGAGAACTAAGCTGCAACCACTGAAGCTTTGAATTGTGCCTGTCAAGTTGATGAGGGGTGACAGGAAGGTGGACGGGGGAAGTAGAGAGGGGATTGGGGTGGGGAGAAATATGCGAACAATGGTGGAGGGAAAATGGCACTGTGGTGGGATTGACATTGAAATACTACATGCCTAAAATTCAACTATCATTAATTTTGTAAATCACAGTTTTTTAATAAAAATAATTATAAAAAATAAAAGTATCTATTTACATTTCATTCTCTCCAAAATGATTATATCCTTCTGGAAAAGGATAGTGACATAATAATCACTTTTACATATTATTTATACCAGGTTCTGGTATAGTGCCAGAAATGTAATAGGCACTTGACATAGATTCTGTGGCATGTGCTAAAAATTTCTGCTGAAAAAGACTTTAAGAAATGTATTCAACCAAAAGCATAAAAAGGAGAAAAGAAATATCTCTAACAAATGATTCTGGGAAAACATGTAAAAGAATGAAATGGTATCATATAAAAATGGACTAAAGAATCTATATTCATTGTAATGCTCTTAAAAAGAGCAAATACATGGAAATAAACCAAATGCCTAATGACAGATGAGTAGATGACAAAGATTTTGTGTATACAAGTAAAATATTATGTAATTTTAGGAAAGATGAAACTTTGCCCTTTCTAGAAAATGGTTGAAACCATGTGGTATTTATACTAAACAAAGTAAATCAGAAAGACAGAGACAAATATTGGATCATCTCACTCGTAGGGAGTATATAAAAAATAGAACAAGATACAATGTCCAGTTAGAAATGAACCTTCAGGCTCTGAGGTTCATTACAAAATTGAAGTAACCAAGGTAGGGGAATGGATGGGGAAAGTCCTGTGAACAGTGATGGGAGGAGGGGTACTGGCACGATGGATGTAGGCATCATGGGGTTACATTATATTTCTAAAATATCTAAACTCTTATAAACTAATAATCAATAAAAATAGATATGAAAAATAGTACTAGAACATTGATGGTGTGTGTGGTATTGTATACACACACAAAAATGTGAAGCTGTGTTACTAACGTATATATCACTTGTGCAAATCAGTGGTACATCAGTTACAAACAACAGAGTATGCTCAAACTCAGAGTCAATCACTTTATTAATACAACACAGTATCTGCTCCCTGCAGGGTGTGTGGGGGTGCTACTCTGATGTTCCCCCAACTAATCTTTTCCATTCCTTTTGGTTTCCAAGTATCTTGGAGCCGTCCAGTATCCTGGGTCTGAGATCTTTTCCCTCTTGAACTTCCCACAACACATTCCTTAGTGGCACTATTCCTTAAAAACTGGTCTCAAAATTTTAAAGGCAAATCCTCATCCTTACTCCCCACATTCTATTTTCCTTTCAGACTTAGCTCCTTGTCTTGCAGAGATGATACTACCAAAAGGCTCACATTTCTTCCTCAGTGGAACTTAGTGTCTTCCTAGACAGGGACAAAGGTCCAACTGCTTTCGGTAGTTCTAATGAGAAGTGACACCTATCTATTATCTAAGGAACTGGAAGGTAAATGTTTTCATTGCCACATGATTCACCTGAAGCCAGAATTTCCTATGGCTGTCATACAGCATGCAGTCTTCTCTGAGCAGCCCCGAGAAAGGAATCCCAAATCAATCAATAAAAAAGCTGTTGTTGAGTCCTTGTCTACGTGGCTCTTTCTTACCCTATGTGGACATACCTTCTAGACTACGAACACCCCATCCACACCTCACAGCCACTGAAAACCTTCACAGTTCATGGATTCTATAACTTTTATAATCTGTCATTTGTTTTGGTGGTTACAAATCAATTTGGAGAATTTATACTCCGATATGAATTATAACAGTGTCCACTTAATTATTTACACTGTATATTTATCAGCACCATCTATAGACCCAATGAAGTAAGACTGACTGGTGTATGATAGTTTTGTTTGTTTTGTGGTTCTTTTAAGAATACTATCAAGTGACTCTGTTTATGTTTAGCAAGTGCCAATTTTTCCAGATGAAATATCTAAGACTTATATCTTGTGCTCAGGATCACAGGGCTTATCACTGAACTCTGAAGCAAAGCCAGACCAGAAAGATTCTAATCACTAAACTGTCTCACACATGGGGATATATTTGAATGTCAAGAAATATTCTCTGCCAATCATCTTATAAGAACACACTCGCTTCTCACATAATAAAATTTTCATTCACTGCAGGTATGATAATAAGGTTTCTTGCATAATGATTACACTTTCCTATTCATAAAGAACCTCATGATAGTGTTTTGTTTCATCAAAACTGAGGCCCTAATGGGCTCTTGAGATTTTCTATCTAGAATCTGACTTGTTATTTCAGGAGGTGGGGTGGGGAGAGAAAGAGGATTTTGTGTGTGTGTGTGTATGTGTGTGTCTGTGTGTGTGTGTAAGAGAGAGAGAGAGAGAGAGAGAAAGAATATTACTGTGACTTGATTCTTAAATCAAACCAAGTGAGAGTAAAGAGTGGGTCTCAATAGATGATTTGAGTGGCCCAGATAAATATTTCTTTAAAAAAAGAAAATAAACTAATAACATCAGGAATATCACAGTAATAGTAAATTAGGGTTTTCATTCTGGTTGGTTCTTATTTTTCTTTTAAGATTGTACAGAACACAATTTAAGTTGCTTACAATATCACATTAATTGATAGACCTCTTCCTTGTGTTTTGTTCCCAAGAATTAATGTTTGTATTTAATATCATACTGTCATTATCTTGTTTCCTCTACACTGAAAGGAGTTGTCTGTTATTTGCAGGTGTGGAGGGCCAGCTGGAAGCACAATTCCCTTCTCCCCGAACCTCCTCCCTCTGATCACTGGTTATTACACATAATTACATGGAAGCATGTATTAGACTTTATTATAATGCATGACAGCATGCTTTAAGTAAATTAGAAATTTGCATATCAATTCAGGAGGAAATCAAAAATACCAGGCAGGACCTTTTATTTACATCCGGAGAATTCCTAGTTTGGGGAATAACTCTTCTTTCCAGGTCTTGGGTCTGAAATTTGAAAACATAATAAAGCCAGAAAGGAGGGGGAGGGCTCTGCATCCGGTCTGGGTTTTCTTGTTCTTCCCTCCGTCTTAGTAACCAGCTGAGCACGGGTTCCTTAGTAACTAAGCAGGTCAGGAGTTGGCTACCTGGGGCACTGAGCTTTTCCTTATAAGGTTTCATTTCCCTGGAGCCTGCAGGTAGCTGACTGGCGGTTTCAGTTCTACTGCCAAAAGAAATCAGGACCATTGCAAGCTGACACAGTGACGTTCCCTGGAGTGGCAAAGAAACAGCAAGTTACCAGGAGCCCCACAATTACTGCACCCTGTACTGTCTGTCACTTTGTGTTGTGCCCCTTATCTTCCCTGACCCCGGAGAGAGCTGACCCACGGGGAAGAATTGCTTGGGGACTTGTAGACAATGGAGGAGAGCAGGAAGAGGAGCACGTCTGAGCAGAGAAGGGGCGGAGAATCTTGTTTCCTCTTGAATTGCTCAGGCTTAACTGTGGATGCTAAATCACTCCTAATGGAAACGGATGTCCCTCAGCTCGTTAGGATAATTTGTAAAGGTAGATTCTTGTCTTTGGAGAGTACTGGAGGCTTGCAGAGGGTGTCATTTTCCACAAAGAAGTTACTCACAGATTTCATTATGCAGCAGCTTTGTTTCAGCTCCATTGTGTTATCAATCGCAGATTAAGAAATTCAAGGACCAGAAACGCTTTCTTCAGATTTTTCAAAAAAAAAAATTATCTATGCACTCTTACTAAAAGCATAATTTAAACTCTACAAGTCTTCACCTTGGAAAATAGTTATATGAGTAAAGTTGGAATAAGGGCAGAGAATAGGTAAAATGAAGGGGATTGTGGATGGATTTTTATCAATAAAAACTCTAATCTTGAATTTTGAAATATTACGTAAAAGCCAATTGCTTTTACACTGAAAACTTGTAACAAACAAGAAATTCAAATGTTGTTTGTTTGTTTTTTCTTTTTGGGTCACACCTGGCAATGCTCATGGATTACTCCTGGCTCTGCACTCAGGAATCACTCCTGGCAGTGTTCGAGGGACCATATGGGATGCTGGGAATCAAACCCAGGTCGGCTGCATGGAAGGCAAATGCCCTCCCTGCTGTGCTATTGCTCCAGCCCTGTAATGTTGTTAGTTTTAAGATCAAAGCTTCTGTTGTGTAGTCAGAATAGAAACCATGAAATTAAATCACGAAGAATGAACAGAAGTCAATCCTACTAATACCAAAGTACAATATGGTTCAACCTTGAGAAGTTAACTTTCTTTTTTGTTTCACAACATAGACTGGTGTTTTGTTCATTTTGTTTGTATTTTTTCATCATTCCATATAATATTTGATAGGCATGATGCATTCATACCTGCCCTTAGGACTACAAATAACCAGAATAAGGAAGAAAACAAAACTAATGTTTTTTTATTGTAGTTACTTGCTTTGGACTTTTCTAAGGTTCTCTTTAGAACCCATTCAACCATTTGTATCTTCAGAATCATCTTGTTGGTGAAAGTCTGCTAGAACACATTCCAAAAGGCACAGCTGCTCAGTATGTTAAGGAAAATACACCTGGTGTGGTCTGTGCAGAGACCCAGGAGCACAAAGTGATTCCCCTTGGGCAAGTTTTAGCCAGCACTGCAGAATAGCTCCCTGATACAAAGTAAAATTGAGATGGGAAAAAAGACACCAAGGTAATGCAATTATCTGTATTATCATTCCAAGTAAAAGTAGCATCAATATGTCTGGAAGTATCCAAAATTCCAGAGTCTCTGTCACGTCACAAATTCTAATTCTGCCAGGTCAGTTTTCTACAAAAGGTGGTGAACAAAACCTAACAATTGGAGTGGGTGTGTGACTCAGTCCTAGTGTGGAAGGCTTGCAATTGCAAACTTCAGGGCTCAGTACACAATACAGCCCCACAGAATCCTGTGCAAGCCCCAGGTACCCAAACAAAGTGTTTAGATTTGTTCTTTGAGGTAAAAAAAAAAACTGCTTTCAATTTGAAAGGGAACAGTTAGGTACCATCTTAGTTCTCCATATCTTCGTTTCCATTCAAAGTTCGGTTCCTTTCATTGAGATCAAGGGAAGTAAACCATGTGGGGGGAGGGTGTGCAGGAAGGGAATGAATCAAGTCACTCTGTAGTTGTATGTGTACATCTTTAAATTCTATCGAATGAATTTCAAAATTATGTCATAATATAATATTTTATTTGTAGGTACATTCCTAACTTTCTTTATAAGCTTTGGAGCCAAATAGGGGAATAAGAATTGGAGAAGGGGGGCAGAGACATAGTGTAGGAGTGAAAGTACATGCATTGCCATGTGGCCAATCCTAGTTCTAGGCCCCAAAACACATGATCCTTTAGGCACCACTGGTGCGCCCTAGAGAAAAATCAGTACCTCATTCTAAGGCCCTTTCATCAGATCACCTAATCCCAAGGCTCCTGAGCACTGTTTGGAATTTAATATCTCATGAAAATGGGAGAAAATCAGATATATATATAATAACAATTTTCTCTTCCCATGATCTTTTCTACAAAAAATTCCAGGCGCCTTATAAATTATATATACAAGAATCACTTAACCTCCTCCTAAAAGGCTGCTGCTGTTAAAAGGAAAGTGTCTGTACTGTAGTGTGGCAGGAAAGAGAAGACTTCCATGTCCATGGGCAATTGCTGGAAGAGTTTTAGGGAAGCAAAGTGTAATTCCCTACTAGTGGCGCTAAAAGCTTTGAACAATCCCTTTCAAAAATAGTCAAGGGAGCTTTTAATCACCAGAAGTAGTCAACTCTTTGTTTTGGATCTCATCCAATCAAAGTGGAAACTTCAGCCATAAAACAGCACGCCAAAGCATCAGGGGTTATGAAGTCAGCTTGACTTCATTAGCAGTACTCTCTTTGCCAATGATGAAGGCAAGCAAAAAGTGTTACTCTAAAACTGGATCAGAATAAGGCTAGTAACATGTACAACAGGCTACATTTTGCACGCTTTTGCTCTGTGTCCAGGTCTTAGTCCAAAACCAAGATCTGAGAACTTAACCCTCAATTCAAATAGCCTACCCCAGGGAACAATAGGAATCCTTCCCCAGCTGTGTAGTTGTGCCAGTCTTTGAGACCATGACCCAGATGTTGTCTTCTTGAAGCCTGATGACTGTGCCAGAGCAGAGATATTCATTCTTATCTCTTAGCATTCTTCATGCTGCTAATATTGCACAAATCATTCCTTTGGGAGATCAATTTGATTCTTTCCCCCTCACTAAAGAATTTTCTCTTTATGAAAAGATATGGTATCAAATCATAGTTCAAATCATAGTTCAACTCTTAGCAAAAGGTCTAGACAAAGCAGGAGCTCAATATTTTATTAATGAACTGCAAAATCCAGTTCACCATCAGTTCTAAACAAAACAATGACAACATTTCTAACTTCCCTATTACCATTCTTACCTTCCATTCATCTATTCCGAATGCAGGATCAGCTTCTGAGATTGGAAGTTACTAACCAACACACTCGCCTATTGTATCTTCCTCTTCCACTGACCCTTCACCATCAGGCAACTCAGAACCTCCCATTGGCTTCCCCCTGCTCTGAGAACACAGTCCCAACACCTTCCTACATTCATGACCAAACACCATGCATAACTTCGCAGACTAGGGTTTCTTCCTTCAACATCTTGGGTTTTTTGCTTCTCTTGTCTTCTGGCTCACTACTTTCCAGTTTTGTTGACTCCCTCCATTTCTCTTCAAACACTACCTACTCTAACTTTTCCCAACTATAAAGAAAATGAATCCCTCCAGTATTATCTATACTCATAATCATTCCTTATATATCAGGTTCAATGTCATACCTCTTCAGAAACCATTCTTCCCCAACTCTCCCGCCATGGCTACTACATTGGATACAGTCTGTCATTATTTTATCTTGCGCCTTCAAATAGCCTCCCCAAATAGAACGTACATTTCATTAGACTGGGTAAAGTCTAATCATGTTCCACTATGTTCTCATTTAGAACTATACCAGATATATACTTAAACACTCAGCAACTAAGTATTTAATGAACAGATAACACAACTTAGATTTAACCCCGACGTCCAGTGTCCTACAATTCCACTTAATTGAAAATCTCCAAGGCATATCAAATGGAAACTATTCAATAGCCAGTGAGAAAGGGAAATAAAAATAGATAAGTTTAAAACAAGAAATATTATACAAGTGATATATCTTTTCTGTCCCATCGACATTGTGCAGAAATAGTAGAATCTCCTTCATGTTTACATAAGGTACCATATTTTCTTTTTCTATTCATGGACTTTTCTTTTCTGTTTGTTCATTTTTTGACTTTTAATTTAATTTTATTTTTATACAGCTGTTCACAATAATTCATTACATTTAATATTCAAACGCCAATCCTACCACCATTGCACCTTCCCACCACAATATTTCAAATGTTTGCACCCCAAATACCAAACCATGCCCCCCAAAGCTGAAACAAAACAATTACTTTGTGTTGCTTGTTATGAATAATCTGCTAAAAATGGTCCAATAAAGTTTCCTTAAAGGAAAAAACCTGTGAAAAAGGCTGTATTTTATCCTGGATCCATTAAGCCCTTGTGTAAGAGATTATTAACATGTTTGTTAAACCCAATCAAATGTTTTGTGCAACTCTTGGTACATCAGTGGTGTAAAATATGAGCGATAACTCCAGAAATTCTAAAATTTAGAATATGACTACAGAGCAGATTCATGGGTGAGGCCTATGTTGCTCTCTTCTGGGAGCTTTATTTCTGAGTCTCTGGATCATGGCCATTGATGAGATTATATGGTTCTAGGGGCAGTTTGTGGGTGTGACTGCCAAGCTACTGGTAAACTTGGGAGGGGAGGGGAGGAGGCCCATTCCAGCTCCAAGCGGACTTGGTGATTTCAGTCATGGGTCCTGCACACCTGGGCTTTTCTGCAGATTCGCTCATGGGTGAGGCTCATTTGAGCTATGGAGAGCAGCAGTGAGAATGGTGGCTATTACTCATGGATTTTTGGATGGATATTTGGGTTCATATTGACCATTATGGATAATCTTTCAGGGGAAGTTAAAAATGCAAATATCTCACTCATATACTTATTTCAATTCTTTTGGGCATAAACACATTAAGTGGAACTTCTGGAATATGTGGAACTAATTCTGTCTTTAATTTTCTGAACTGCCACATTTTCCTGTGACAGGAACACCATTTTACATTACCACCAATAGTGTATAAGCATTTCAATTTATCCACAAGCCATTCACAAAGTGAAAATACTTCATGATTACTTTTACTTATTACTTTTGATTTTTAGGTGTAAAAGAATCAAATGTACTGAAATGGAAAACAAAATGATTATTATCAGGGGTTGAGGTAAGACATGAGAAGTTACTGCTTATTGGGTAGGAAGTTGCAGTTCTATCACAGAGGTAAGATCCAGAGACCTGCTGTGAAACAGTCTGCCTATAGTTAAAAATAATATATCCGGTTTTACAAAATTAGTATAAAGGTAGATTTCATGATAAATGTAGATTCATGATAACCCATACGTGACTATAAAAGGAGATACCATAAATCATTTTGAGGTTATATTTATTACCTTGATTGTGATTGTAACACAAGTACATATGTTTAAATTTACCAAACTGAATGCATTCATTTTATGTGATGGTTTCATATATCAATTAGTTTTCTTAAGATCTTATCATTATTTTCCCCATTTAATCTTAATTATATTGTATCAGTAAGTAGTCACATTAATGATTAGAGCTTTAGCAAATAATATGAAAAGGGGATTACAATTCAATTCATAAAAATTTCTACAGCAGTGAACCTGGCCCCAATAATTCACATAAATTCACACATTTATTAACTTGTGGGATACAGATTAAGTACATTTTGCATTATCAACACATACTACAATGATATTCCATTAGTAACTATATTTGTTACATATGTTTGTAATTTTTCCTTCTTTGGATTAGGTGTGGACAAATTAACTTGATCAAAAGTTAATTAATTAATTAATTAATTTTGAATAACCATGAGGACACAGTTACAGATTTACACATTTTCGTGCTTGTGTTTCCCTCATACAATGTTCAAGAACCCATCCCTCCACCAGCAATCATTCTCCGCCATCAATGAACCCAGTATCCCTCCCACCCCCAATTCCATCCCTCCCACCCCACCCCTCTCTGTGGCAGGGTATTCCCTTTTGTTCTCTCTCTCCTTTTGGGTGTTGTGGTTTGCAATAGGGGTATTGAGTGGCCATTGTGTTTGGTCATCTGTTCTAGGGCACTCGGGTTTTTTCCAGATTCTGGCTATTGTAAACAGTGCTGTGATGAATATATAAGTGCATGTCATTTCGACTATACTATTTTGTTTCTCTGGGATATATTCCCAGCAGTGGTATTGGTGGGTCAAATGGGAGCTCGATTTCTAATTTTTTGAGAAGCGTCCATATTGTTTTCCAAAAGGGCTGAACCAGTCGGCATTCCCACCAGCAATGTAGAAGGGTCCCTTTCTCCCCACATCCTCTTCAACAGCAGTTGCTTTTGTTCTTTTGAATGTGGGCCAATCTCTGTGGTGTGAGGTGGTATCTCATGGTTGTTTTGATCTGCATCTCCCTGATGATTACATTTTCTCATGTGCCTTTTGGTCATTCATATCTCTTCCTTGGGAAAGTTTCTGTTCATTTCTTTGCCCCATTTTCTTATCTGGTTAGATGTTTTCTTCTTGTAGAGTTCAACCAGTGCCTTATATACCCTTGATATCAACCCCTTATTGGATGGGCATTGGGTGAATATCCTTTCCCATTCTGTAAAGCATCTTTAACAAATGGTGCTGGCATAAGTGGACAACCACATGCAAAAGAATGGGCTTAGACCTCGACTTGACACCATATGCAAAAGTCAGATCAAAATGGATTAAAGACCTCAAACTCAGACCACAATCCATAAAGTACATTGAAGATAAGGTCAGCAAAACCCTCCATGATATTGAAGCTATCTTGAAGTATCTTCAAAGATGACATGCAACTGATCAACCAAATGGAAACAGAGATAAACAAATGGGACTATATTAAACTAAGAAGCTTCTGCACCTCAAAAGATACAGTGATCATATCAATTAAATATCAATAATGATGAATCAAGGAGCTGGAGCCACGGTACACTGGGTAGGGCATATGCCTTGCTACCAACCCAGGTTCAATCCCCAGCATTCCATTTTGTCCTCTGAGCTCCAGGGAAATTCCTGTGTGCAGAGTCAGGAGTGAATCCTGAGCACTGCTTGGTGTGGCCCAAAAATAAAATAAATAAACAAAAATTAAGAGGGATAAACTGAACTTTTTTAAAGAATGCTTTTTGTTCATGCAAACAAATTACTATAATTTATTGTGTTCAACTCCTTATGGTCCTATTTGTCTAGCCATTTGGCTGGCTAACTCAGCAACAGGTAAAATCTCCTTCAAGGAGACTCTCTATTGGTATCACACTGCCTCCTAACTGGTAGAAAGAAATTTTTATGTACTTAGTTAACAACCTACATATTCCTATGAGAGCAGGGAAGTGTCAGAAGATGTTGGTGGAAGGCAATGTTAGGCACAGTTTGTGAAAATCTTTACATGCTTCATGCAAAAACTATTTGAAATTCATTGGTGTACAACAACGAAATAACTGAAATATTATACAATTTTCAGTTTAGAAAAATTATGTGACTAATATGTGAGTAGAGTAGATTCAAGGCAAGGAAGACTAGAAAGTAGGAAATGGTTTAACGGGTCAAAAAGACAAATGAGCTGATTTAAGACAGTGACAACAAAGAAAAGAATAGAAATATAAGTGTGAATTTAGGACATTATACACAATTCTGCAACACTCAGGGAGCTTTCATAGGAATAAGTCAAAATATATATATTAGAAAGTCAGCTGGATTTGCTGCTTAATATAAATGGTTCTAGTTATTAGAGGATTATTCAAGTAAAAGGGTTAAGTTGGATGTCATACATTTAGATCCAAGAGATAAATATAGATTCATGAAGATGCAGACCCAAGAAGACATGGTGCTTATATGGTCCACTGACATGACTGTTAACAGCCCTCCCTACCACTGTGAAAATAATATAGAAAATGACTTGTGTATGAATCAGAATATCCCAGAGAGAGGAGCAACATAAAATAAATTGTCATCTAAAAGGGAAAAAAATCCCTTAATGGTTAATAAATAGCAGGTATAACAGATACTGACTTAATTTGATGTTTGGTGTTATCAAACCAGAATCTTAGGTGACCAAATTCTGTTTGTTGTCCATGATTTCTAAGACTTGGTTATCACCGGGATGTATCACACACACACACACACACACACACACACACACAGTCTTACTAACAGACAAACATTAAATGCTGGGGTTCATAGAAATGTATTGTTCATTAAGTTGCTAATGTTTCTAAATGTCTTTTTGACACCAAGTGCTCAGTGATGAAGATGAGAAATGAGTCAGCATGCTCCTATTGCTTAAATGGATCCTCGTACATTTTCACAAAGCATGTGTATACATTTTTGCATCTTCCTAGATACAATAATTAAGTTCAACAATTTATAATATAGGTCATTATTATGACTGAATTGAACTAACTTACTGAAAGGGGGGAGGGGAAGCATAGAATAGGAAGTTGGATTCTGGAATCAGAATTTACAATAATAAGAATTTCTATAAAAATTGGGGCTAGGGCAATAGTACAGGAGCTAGGGCACTTCCCTTATGTGTAACAGTCCCATGTTTGACCTCCAGCACACCCCATAGGGTCACTGAGCACCGTCAGGAGTGATCCTAAGTGCCGAGCCAGGATTAAGTCCTGAGCACTGCTGGGGGTGGCCCCAAAACAAAAATAGAAATTTACTACAAAACCAAGAAATCATTCATTAACATTTTCCTTAAAATTACAGGAAATGGAACTGGAGAGATAGTACAAAGGGTAACGATCCTGCCTTTGCATGAGGTCAACCCTGGTTCAACAATGGGGCATTGTATATACGTCCTCAGAGTGCCACCAGACATGATCCCTGAGCAGAGAGTTGGGAGTAATCTCTGAGCACCACCAGGGATTTCCCATGTTTCCAAATTTTAGAAAATATTAATATTATCCCAATTTTGTATCGCCCCAGATATTTAAGCACAGAAAGTTAGTTAGAAGTGTGCTAAGGTCACAACGTTTTCAGCCAATAAATTTGAGCTTGAATACACGTGACTCTAGAACCTTCTCTGAACTGTCACTTATTAAAGTGCTTCTTCATATTTTTCTATTTTTATTGAGGCACTGTCATTTATAATCATGCTGTTTCACATGTGTAACATTCTAACACTCCACCGCACCCACCAGCAGTATGTCAACTTCCCTCTACCAGTGGCCAAAGTCCCCTTCCATCTATCACCTCACCCCTTTAGTAAACTCAGTTCTGTACACCAACTCTCAGGTTCTAAATTGTCCCTTAAATCACTCAGATTGTAGACTTCCCCTCTTTAAAATTTCCCAAGGTCTCCTTCTGGGTGAGGCTTGAAACTTCAATGATTTGAAAAAAAAAAAAAATTCCATGACATATCCTATCTACACAAAGGAGCAGCTCAAAAAGTTGAATGCTGACTTGGTGTGCAAATGAATCATGCATGGACATTCCATTAGATCGCGCACATCATTCCAAAATTCCACCACAAGGAGAGCCTACTACTCTCTCTTCAGCCGGACCACCAGCCTTATTCAGATTCTGTCCATAAACCATTTTGTTCTAAACACATTACTTCATAATTTCTACACTGCCCTTACCAGCTCTGGAGAATGTGTCACCCCTCAAACTTTTATACCACCAAAAAGCCTGGTGCTCCTATTCATCCTCCCTATAGAGAAAACCCAAAAGGGATGGAGAGAGTTGACTCAGAGGTAGATAACGTAGGCAGTCACACAGAACCCCACACTCTGATGTGAAGGGCCCCTTTCTTTACTTAATGCCCATTAATTTTGAAATTCTCTATGAGGTTCTGGTACTTTATTTTTGTTTTTACATTGGGCTCTGCGTATTCTACTGTCAGTCCAGCATTCACATGAGTTCATTTGAGATATCCTTTTCTGGTTTATTTTTCCAGTGATTGCATTTAATTACACTTGGAGGAAAATAGTATTAAGGAAAGAGTAGTGCTGTGGGAATGGAAGATGCAAATTGATCTGGAACTTCACAGAGGTGTGAGGGAAGGCAGGTTTTCTCTGGCTCTGAAATATGAACAAATAGTAAGGAGGCTGATTATTGGGAGAAGCACCCATAGGGCGGGTCCGGAGCATGAAAAAGGGCATATTGGCAGGAGGAAGCAAAGGTCATTTCACTGGGTGGAGACCGGAACAGGAAGCAGGAGGGATTGGGAGCAGAGCAGTGGGGTGGTTCTGTGCTCTGTGTTAGGAATTTGATCTTCCTTTCCAACAGCAATGGGAAGTTGCTGTAACCTTTAGATTGTGGGGAGGGAGAGGGTAGGAGTGACAGAATCCAATTTTAATTGAAAGCAGGTTATACCAAGATTGCACATCCTTAAACTTCAAATTACCCCTCACTGACGTTTACCAGATCTCCAGCTCCTTTTTTTTTTGCAGTTCTCCAGTCCCAATACCACCTATTAATCCTAAACAGATGACTTAATCTACTATTTCTAAGGAGGAAGAAAGTTTCACAATTTCATTGCACTATCACCCGCTCTGTCCTTGTCACTGCACAATCCTCAACAATTTCCAGATCGGTTTGTGTCTGCTCAGGCATGCCTCCTTGAGGTAGTAAGAGGAAGCCATTCTTGTCTCATCTCTGAGATTAATCCTTCCAACTACGATCTGAATCCCACCTTCATTCATCCCTCCTTGCACTCACTCCCCACCAACGGAACAGAGTAACCAGATTATCTTCTTTTTCTACTATTCTACCACTTGCTTTTCTCAGCTCATACCTACAACTTTGTTCCAGGAAAGGTGGGAAAAGTAGAAACGAACCCTTCTCTTGAGCTACCACTCCTTTCCCCCAGTACCAGCACCTAGTCTGTGGTCCATATTTGTATCTGTCAGCAGAGTAAGGGAACAACAAATGGCCAAAGGTAATAGCACTTAAAGTTTACCCGAGTTTCCCATAGTGATGCGGAGGATACTCTGGTGGAGGGTATGGTGTTAGAACACTGTGTGCGTGAAATCCTGTCATTAACAGTACTGTAAAACATGCCTACAAGTAAAAATTTTAAATGTGGGGCTGGAGCGATAGCACAGAGGGTAGGACGTTTGCCTTGCATGCGGCCAACCCAGGTTTGATTCCCAGCATCCCATATGGTCCACTGAGCACTGCCAGGGGGTAATTCCTGAGTGTAGAGTGAGGAATAACCCCTGTGCATCGCTGGGTGTGACCCCAAAGCAAAAGAAAACAAACAAACAAAAAATTTTAAATGTATTTGCATCTTTCTTTGAATATATCATTTAAGACTCATTAACTTTTATGTAATTTTTATCTGATTGGTGTTTCGAAAATGAATAAAGGCAATCTTAAAATGACATATTAGTTTCAACCCACTGACTCATTTTTTTTAAATAAGTCCATTTATTTTATGACAAGTATCCACAGTGCCAATCATCACCCATGCAAAATAGAAATCACAAAAATTTAAGGAGCTACCATGAAATCAAACATTATTCACATCATTCCTCCTTAAAGATATCATATATAGTCTAATAAATGAACTCTAAAAATGGGCTGGGGAGATAGTACAGGGGGTAAGGTGCTTGCCTTGCACGTGACCAAACCTCAGTTTAATCTGCAGCCCAAAATAGTCCCCAAGAACCACCAGGAGTGACCTCTGAGCACAAAGTTAGGAGTAAGCCCTGAGTACAGCCAGCTCTGGACCCAAAACTGTAGCACTGTCATGTAGTACTGCCATCCCGTTGTTCATCGATTTGCTTAAGCGGGCACCAGTAACGTCTCCATTGTGAGATTTGTTGTTACTATTTTTGGTATATCAAATACACCATGGGTAGCTTGCCAGGCTCTGCCGTATGGGCAGGATACTTTCGGTAGCTTGCTGGGCTCTCCGAGAGGGATGGAGGAATCGAACCCGGGTCAGCCATGTGCAAGGCAAACGCCCTACCCGCTGTGCTATTGCTCCAGCCCATAAACATGCATTTTCAGGCTGAAAGTGGAGATCATCATTTCATACCCGCCCACTGGGTTGGGGCCACTTCCCCCACCTAATAATTAAAGGAAAGCACTAGCTTCCTTCAACACCCACACCAGGTGCCCCGGGATCACCAGCCCTTGCCATAGAAGGCTCTGTCATGCAGGTCTCAGGCTACACTGCCTCTATCTTCCCACTTGTTCCACCCCATGACCTACCTCTGGCTCTAAAGAGATATTCTGGGTAAAATCTTAAATCAATACCTTGAAACCATCTGGAATACATGACAGCCAGAGCTGAAGTTCAAGTGTTCAATTATAGATTTGTGTTCAATTATGGACTTATAATAACAGATTCACTTTTTTCCCCCTCAGATCAGAACAGAAGAAAAGAACACTCCGTGTCTGGGATGTTGTTGCTGGTGAAACCTCATGGCCATCTGGGAGGCCTGCCCGGAGTGGCGGTTGCGAATTACTAGAAAATTTCAAGTCTCCAGTCTGCTCCTCTCCCTCTTCAGACACTTCCCCTCCATTTCTTCCAATACTGAGAGTGATGCTGGGTAACCTGAGATGCAGCCCCGGCACACAAGCACCAGGGCGGCACACAAGCACCAGGGCCGCCCTCCTTTGCACAACCCACTGACTCATTTTATGAAGCTCTTTTGGGGTTCATTACATGATAACCCTTATATTTTCTGTTTTTCCCAGAAGACTGTCCATGATTAGAAATTTTATAATGCTAATCATGACCTTCCATATGTCTTGCAAGTAGCACTGTAGCACTGTCTTCCCACTGTTCATCGATTTGCTCAAGTGGGCACCAGTAATGTCTTTATTGTAAAACTTGTTGTTACTGTTTTTGGCATATCAAATACACCACAAGTAGCTTGCCAGGCTCTGCCTTGTGGGCGGGATACTCTTAGTAGCTTGCTGGGCTCTCCAAGAGGGATGGAGGAATCAAACCTGGGCGGGCCTCGTGCAAGGCAAACACTCTATCCGCTGTGCTATCACTCCAGCCTTGCAAGCAAATGGGTATAAATAAAGGGTACAATGTAAAACTGATTTGAAATATTCCTTGCCCTAAGCATAGAAATTATATTGTAATTTTTTTTTCTATTTCCATACCCACCCTTCAGGACAGTTACATTTTCTACTAATGAAGTTACATTCAAGTCTTCTTAAATCAAAGGAAAGTTAAACTGCTGATACCATTCCTAGTGTGAGAATTATTCAAAATATCTAATTTTTAAAAATTATTTGTAAAAGGATACAAAATACATAGGGTGTACATTCGTACAAGACATCAATGTAGTGGATAGAGGAGGGAAACATTGTTATGGTTGGAAATCTAGCTAAAAACAAAAGCACAAGTAAGGACCTTTGTCCTATTAGAATCATTCTTGTGTTCAGGCAACAATGGTGTTTCCAGCAGACCTCATGGCATCGGCACTGTTTCTCAGACTATCTGTTCTCAAAGTCAAGAGTGTGACCAGCGCTCTCCAAAGCCAGGCAGCCTGTGTACAGAGCTTGCCCTGACAGCCAGATGAGAGGGGCATTGAATAGAAGAGTATTGGGATTTCAAAGTCTATTCAACCTTTTGCCTTTGGGAAATTCTATAAGCCTAAAAGTAGGTAAAGAGAGGATCTAATAATCTTGCCCATAATTAGGGTAATCTTTGATAGAGCATTGTATCTGATTTCAATAACTACATGGCAATTAGATGATTATTGGTGCCCAGTAAAAATATACCATTAAACATTAAGGGAAAAGAAATACAGATGAACAATAATCACACTGTATTTTACATGAAGCTGTAACCTGATGCATAATAATTACCATGTGTTATAATCCCCAGAATACAAATAACAGTGTTAAAGACCATTTGAGTGAAAATTGGAAAAAAAATAAAAGAAAGAGAGAAAGCAAAATCCCAGTCTGGACCAAGCAGTAGTAAGTTTATGCCAGTTTAAGAAAAAAAATGAGCACAAACTAATGTTGAAAAGAAACTATTACAGTAACCTATCCAGAGTGATTCCTACAACCACGTCAGTCTCTATCTCTTTGGTCCGAGTCTGCTGCAGATGCCCTGGTTAAGTCTCAGCAGGGTGGGCTTGGAAATGCAGTTTTTTCAGATTCTTACTTCTTCCTGTCTCTCTGCTTCTGGGCACACTCTCCATCACATCACTAGAAGTCTTTTCATAAACTAAGAATCTGTCCAGAGAGATAGAGTAGGCGTTAAGATGCTTACCTTGTCCATAGCCATTCCTGATTAGATCCCTGCCACTGTCGATGGTGTCCTGAGCACCATCAGGAGTGACCCTATGTACAGAGCTAGGAGTTTCCCTAAACACCAGTGGGTGTATGAAAAAATAAACAAAAATCAAATCAAATCAAATTCCAATGATATCCCTTCCTACCCCATAAATCCACTATGATTCACCATCATTTATAAAGCCTAGATTCCATTGCATGGGTATCAAAGCCTTTCTCACTAGGAAACCCTCAAACTCTTCACTCACTCTTCAAGCCTCAAAGCTCCCAGATTCAACATTCTAGTATGGGCAGATGGACCCCAGGTTTTTTCCATGGGTTTTCTTTGAACCCAGATTCATTTATCTAGATGTAAGAAGTCTGGAGCCTAAGGGTCTAACTTCTGACTCAGCTAATCTTCTTCTTTGCCATGCCAACTAGGAGCAGTTAGTTCTTTTTAAAAAATTTTTTAAAAATTTTATTGAATCATTATGAGATATAGTTAGAAGCTTTCATGTTTGGGTTACAATCACACAATGATCAAACACCCATCCCTCCACCAGTGCACATTCCCACCACCAATATCCCCGGTATATGACCCCCCTTTCCGACCCTCCCCCTGCCTCCATGGCAGACATATTTCCTCTCTCCTTTTGGGCATTTTGGTTTGCAATGATAACCTACTGAGAGGCTATCGTGTTTGGTCCTTCATCTACTTTGAGCACACATCTCCTATCCCGAACAATCATTTTCTTAGTGATCCTTTCTCTATACCAGAGGAGCAATTACTTTTGGGGGCCCAATATTCTTTGCTTTTAACTGAATCACTGTGAAGTATAAAGCCACAAAGATATTTTTGACAAGGTTTCAGGCATATATTGTTCCAGCACTAATCCCTTCACCAGTGCCCACTACTTTCCGCCAGTGTCTCCAGTTTCTTCCCCCCTCTCCCCTCTCCCCAACCTGCCTCTGGCCAATATTCCTATCTATAAAATGGGAGCGATAGCACAGCGGGTAGGGCGTTTGCCTTGCACATGCCGACCCAGATTCGATTTCTTCATCCTTCTCGGAGAGCCCGGCAAGCTACCAAGAGTATCCTGCCCGCACGGCAGAGCCTGGCCAGCTACCTGTGGCGTTTTCGATATGCCAAAAACAGTACCAACAAGTCTCACAATGGAGACATTACTGGTGCCCGCTCAAGAAAATCGCTGAACAATGGGATGACAGTGCTACAGTGCAGTGCTCCAATAAAAAAACAACCAACTAGCTTTTCTGAAAGACTTAATTGACTTATCACAGGGCCAGTGCTAACAACAGTGGAGTATAAATACACCACATAGAAATATTAGTCTTAATAATTGGCACTGACCTCTGCTCTTCTTTCTGCACTTCAAAAATTTGGAGTGATTTTAGTGACTCTAATCAAATTATATTTTCCTTAAATCCTCACCTTTCTTACTTTCTCACCTTTAGGCAAAACGGACACCTCGTTCACTCTTCTCCTATGATACCAAAGAAACTATGATGATAAAATATAATAATATTGACTCTCACTTCACACCTATGACACCCCACAGATACTAACTACAAGTTAGTAGGGTGGATAGCATGACTAGCATTATACAGACAAGGAAACTTCGAGCTAGAGATGCAAAGATACCTGAAGAAGAACCAGAACTGAAATTTGGCCTTTAATGATCAGTTGTCTTTTATTCCATACCACATTGCTACCCAAGTGTGATGCTTCTCCAGTGCTTATACTAATGCTTCTCTCTCTGGGACTGGGAGTTCTATTTTCATTTCCTTTCAATACCATCTGCTTGCCCAAGTTGCATCACATTATCTGTACTCAGTAAGTGGAAGTGATCTTTTGAAACCATACTCAAAAAGAGTATGTCCAAAGAGATATGAACCAACATGCAGCTCAAAATTTTCTAGTTACCTCATAGCACAGGGGGTAGGGCATTTTCCTTGCATGCAGTAAAGCCAGGTTCTCCACCCCTCTCAGAGAGCCCGGCAAGCTACCAAGAGTATCTCGCCCACACAGCAGAGCCTGGCAAGCTACCTGTGGCATATTTGATATGCCAAAAACAGCAACAAGTCTCACAATGAAGATGTTACTGGTGCCCGCTTGAGCAAATTGATGAACAATGGGATGACAGTGACAGTGACAGTGACCTCATAAAAACAGATGGGGGCAAGGGGAGCCATGAATTTGGCTGTGGGGGTGCTCACAGGACCCTATGAGGTACTGGGGATTGAACTGGGGTCTACTATATGCAAATCAAGAGCCTTCACCTCTGTCTTATCTTTATGACCCCCTAAAATATATGTTAAGTTACAATTAATCATAGTATTTCATTTGATACATAAAAAATTAAAATTTGATCATGTGAATCAATATTGGCAATTTTTTTTTAATGTTTAGGATCTTTTGGAGTGGGGACACACCTGGCAGTTCACAACACTTATTCTTGGCTCTGTGCTCAGTTTTCATTCCTGGCACATTCAGGGAACCTTGTGGGTGCCGGGGACCAAACCAAGTATGCTGCATGCAGGCAAGCACCCTACCCACTGCACAATCTCTCCAGCCCCAAAATGTATATTTATTTCTACAAAAAATTTACTTCAAAATGACGCAGCTCGGATGCTCTCTAACCACTGTATTCAAGAGAAGTAGGATAGAGCTCCCAGTCCCAGAGAGAGAAGCATTAGTATAAGCATTGGAAAAGCATCATACTTGGGTAACAATGTGGTATGGAAAAAAAGACAACTGTCTCGGATCACTAGGGGCTGAGTTTTGGTTCTGATTCTTATACAGCTATCTTTGTATCTCTGGGTTGAAGTTCCCTTGTCTGTATAATGCTCACACTGCCTTCCAGGCACTGTATTCAAGGCACTGAACAATACACTGTGTTAGTGTATTGAACAGGATAGGCTGAAGAATGTAAACCTAAACATAAAACTAAATGTGTAAGGAATCAGTGCAACAGTACAGCAGATAGGATGCTTGCTTCGCAGGCAACTGGCTCTATTGGTCACCTGTACATGATTAGAAGTGCTCCGGGAGCACAGAACCATGAGTAAATCCTGAGTGCCGCCAGGTATGGCACCAAAACTAAATTAAATAAGTGTATCATCTACTCTGCTGAGTGGAGGTCAAGTCAAACACAGTTTGAATCTCAAGTGGTCCCTCAACTATGTTCAGACAGTAATTCTCCTCTTCCTGGTAAGGGGTTTTTACAATCCTCTGGGGTTTGTGGTTTAGTTCACCACTGCCTTAGGCAAAAATCTAAGTGAGGCTTGAGAAAAGTTCTTTTTAATTCCAGTGTCAACTTATTGGGGTTCACCTGTACCATTCATGAGCTCCCACTACCTACAACAAACTGTGACTGAAGCAGAATGAAGCCTGTAACTGTATTTACATTAAGTCTTGTGTTGGAACCCATGGCCTATAGAACATCCTCCTACAAAGATTCTGTGTTTTATTTACATTCTTGTACACAAAATTCCATGTGTCGGGCATTATGCATGGTCAAGCGCCCAACACCATGCCATGTCCAGCAACTCAATAGATAGATGAGAGGGGTGAAGGCAAAAAAAGTTCCTCTAGGATTTAGAGCCATACTGGACTGGAGTGATAGCACAGTGGGTAGGGTGTTTCCTGTGCAGGCAGCCAACCCAGGTTTGATTCCTCCATTCCTCTTGCAGAGCCCGGCAAGCTACAGACAGTATCCCACCCACACGGCAGAGCTTGGCAAGTTCCCCATGGCGTATTCAATATGCCAAAACCAGTAACAACAAGTCTCACAATAGAGACATTACTAGTGCCCACTCAAGTAAATGAGTAAACTCAACGGGAGGACAGTGCTACAGCACTACTGGTGAGTTTGGGCAGGCTTGGTCACCAAATTTTTCAAGACTGAAACAAATGTAACTGGAAACAGACTTATGTAGAGAAAGAGGATGAAGAAAAAAAATTTCAGGCAGAAGCACTAGGAAAAAACTCTCAGAGGTAGAACTTTTATTTACTAAATACTTGGGAGTGTTTGTTCACAGGGCTTTTCAAATGTCAATCACTTGTATTCAGTACCTGCCCACTGAGGGTAACCACCCTCAGAGGGAACTCGGCTGGGAGAGTTTCGGAAGGGCAGAGGCTGAGAGTGCCTATATTTCCCGGATCCGGCTCATAGGTTTATACTGTTACTTTGTGGCAATTATCTGCTAACACTATGCTTTACACTTTGTACATGGCATCAAATTATACTGGTTTTTGGTGGGCTGATGATGTGTTGTGCACTCACCTGAGGCAAAAACAGGAACAGAGTAATTTTGATTTGATACACAAATATCCTCTCTCTGGTACTTTGCAGCTTGGGGGAACAGTTTAACATATTCAAAGACAACATTGTGTCTTCCTAGACATCAACTCACTGTACAAGAAATGCAGTGCTGCCGGGGGTGGATTTTTTTTTCCTCCCCGCCGTCTTCCTGCACGGAAAGCGGCGGGCTGGCGGCACCATGTGGCAGGCGCCATCTTCTGATTCCAGACCCACAGGTATTCGGATTTTACTTTGGGGGCTCCCAGGAACTCATGGGAAGGGGGCGTAACCGGCACGCCCTCGGCCCAGATAAATCCGGAGCCGCTGAGCGCAAATCGGACCCTCTCGCCTAAAGACTTTGAATTCAGAGACTTCGTACAGCAATGCACTGGGACTGTGAGCTGGGCTCTGTAATTTATGGCAGAATTTTCCCTGGACTTTATACAGAAATCCAAAACTTAACATTTATAATTGTCAGCAATGTGAAACGGTTTCATTTGAACAGGTCTGACTTGGGGGGGAAACTCCAAATAATAACAGTAAGTTTTTGTTGAAATATTGAAGGTTTTTAATGTAGCAGCCACCTCTGGACTGTGAACTAAGCAAAAGCCCCACGCTGGCCGACGCGGCGTGGCGTACACCATACTATGAGGCGCAGGAAGGGGGATGAGGGGGAAAAAGGGAAAAAAAAAGGAAAAGGAAAAAGAAAAAAAGAGAGAGAGAGAGAGAGAGAGAGAGAGTTATGTCAACTATAGTGAGTTTTGTGTTGAATTATGGAATGTAATCAAGGTAAAGAAAAAATGAAGTGAAATTCATTAGTTATACAGTAGGGGGTAGGGGGTGGGGGCGGGGGGTATACTGGGGTTTCTGGTGGTGGAATATGGGCACTGGTGAAGGGATGGGTGTTTGAATATTGTATAACTGACATATAAACCTGAGAACTTTGTAACTTTCCACATGGTGATTTAATAAAAATTTTTTTAAAAAATTTAAAAAAAAAAAGAAATGCACAAGCAATGTCTGCCTACAAGTTCTCACATCTCTGCCCTCCAGTCATATTTTAAGGCATTTTACTTAGAAAGATTTTAGAGACCTTCTTGTCGTAAACAATGGCATAAGCTTTTATTTCCTTTCAAAAAGCTTTTGGATTACTGTATGGGCACAATCAAAAATGTTTTGTTTGCCTCATCCTTCTTTCCTCTTCATCCCCAATGATTGTACCAGAAAGGGTAAGATAAAATCACTAGCCTCAAAAAATTACCTGCTTTATTTCAATTCAGTATGACATACTTGATTTGCACCTAGGTCCCAGGTCCTCTGATATTATGGCAACAGAGTAAACAAGATGAATAAAGGTCTTAAATTCTACAGACAGATAGACAAAACACCATTATACTTTAAGACAAAAACTGTGCTGCAAATAGAAATAAATGTTATGAACACACATATATACACCATAAGCTACAACAATTCTGGTAGTGAGGAGACATATGTTTTGCATATGTGTTCTTTTCAAAGGATTGTTAGGTAAACACTCAGCTAAGTAAAATAAATGTAAGAATGAAACAATATCTAAGTAAAGAAAGAATTACTGAATTTACTTGAGAAAGTGCGAAAAGTTTCAGGGAGTAGTGAAGTTCAAAGGAAGAGTTAAGGAGCAGACATGTTCTTTGAGAGACGATGTGACAAGGTCACAATCACGGAGAGAATAAAGGTAAAAGATGAGAGACATAAAAGATCAGGGAGAGAGCTGCTGTGCCCTGCATCACAAGAGCTCTTGTTAAGTCTTTGTTGGCAGTGAGATTTGGGAGTTATCCATTGCATATAATTCCAACACCTTTACTCAGAGTTTATTACGAATCACCAACTTACAAAGTGATAGAAGTACAATGATCCATAAGACAGTTTCTCTTCCCCGAGAATTTCGAATTAGGAGGCCAGGAGAATAGAATGAGTGTTGGGGTACAGGACCTGCATGCATATGACCTTGGTTTG
This sequence comes from Sorex araneus, assembly GCF_027595985.1. NCBI lineage: Eukaryota > Metazoa > Chordata > Mammalia > Eulipotyphla > Soricidae > Sorex > Sorex araneus. The sequence continues at coordinate 153,694,957 of NC_073306.1, read as the reverse complement.
ATCCCCAGTCCCACATGCCAAGTGTCATCTCAGAGGCACTGTTGTTTGGGATCACTGGTGCCATGACAAAAAATGCAATTTCATACACACCACAAACAAAGTCTGCAACTCTGTTATTGCATCATCATCATCAACAACAAAAACAACAGGAAAAGAAATGGGAAAATTATTAATTTTTTAAAAATGCAAGTAGGGAACCAGAGAGACAACAACAGGGGTTAAGGTGCTGCCTGGTATGTGGCTAATCTGGGTTCGGTCCCCAGAACCCCGTATGGTCCCCTGAGCCCATTAGGAATGGGCCTGAGCAGAAAGCCAGGAATAAGACCTGAGAACAGACTGGTTGGGCCAAAAATTAAAATAAAAGCTTTGATATGGGTTTTGTGTATGAGAAAAACTTGGGTGAAATATGCTTATTTCAGAGGCAGCATGTACAAAATACACAAACATATGAAATAGCAAATTTATGGAAAAATAGGGAGTTTTACAGTTCAGCATTGCTTGGTTTGGTTTTGGATTTGGAGGCCATACCCAGTAGTGCAAAGCACTCTTCATGCTCTGTGCTCAGAAGTGAAACCAGACTGTGGTCTGGGGACCATATGAGATAATAGGGATCAAACCTGGGTCAGCTGCATGCAAGGCAAATGCCTACCTCCATTCTGTATCACGGTCCTCAGCACTGCTTTAGGGATGAGACTATAGATGGGTTGGACTGGATATGTGAGTGGTCACGCAGAGGAGAACCTTGTAGGACATGTATAAGTGCTATGACTTCTTGTGGAAGCTGGGCACCACTAGAACTTGTAAGCAGAAAAATAGCACTGCACTGTAGCACTGTCATCCCGTTGTTCATCCATTTGCTTGAGCAGGCACCAGTAATGTCTCCATTGTGAGATTTGTTGCTGTTTTTGGCATATAGAATACGCCATGGGGAGCTTGCCAGGCTCTGCTGTGTGGGCGGGATACTCTCGGTAGCTTGTCGGGCTCTCCAAGAGGGGCGGAGGAATCGAACACGGGTCGGCCGAATGAAAGGTGAATGCCCTACCACTGTGCTATTGCTCCAGGCCCAGCTCAAAAGTAACATGATTAAATTTTCTCTACATCAGTTTAAAATGAAGAAGGGATTGGAGCAGTTAAGAGGAACTCGCTAGGGGGTTGATGACAAGGCTTGATGGAGAAAACAGTTTCCTCAAATAAGATGGAGTGTGACCTTAGAAAGCAACAGAAATTATACACCATTTCAGGAGAGAAACAACACGACATAATAGTCATCTAACTTAGGCAAAGTCAAGGAGGTTAGTGAGGATGGTTACTTGTTTCTAGATTAAGTCATTGATAAAAAGTGGTTACCATAGCTAAGATAGAATGGTGCTGTTAAAAAGAATGATGATAGCATGGAGAAAAGAACAATACTCCTGCCAAGTAAGAATACTAGAAGGAGGAAGCAATCCATTCTCGTTTTTGATGACACCCATCTATCATACAAGCTGGCTATTTCTCCACATCTACTATTTACTTTGTGTTTGTTCTGAAATAAAAGAGCAATCAATCTTGATGTTCACCCAGTTCCCAGTCTTGGCCATTCCTCCCACTTGCAATGGTCATTGACAATATGGGTCAGATTAAAGCAAATCAATCAAGTTTTGTCTGCCAAGTTAATGTCTCTGTAGGAAGTTAATTGACCCTGTGTCTGACACAAGCCTGCATGACAGATGAGAAGTGAGAGAAGAGGGGAGCTAGCTGGCAGTTCATGACGCAAACAATGAGAAGATGCCCTCCTTCTATAAACGGATTGTCTGGACAGCAGGCAATCCATGAAGCAAATCTGTGGGGAAGGTCAAGGGGTTAACCAGGTGTCTGAGGATAAGGAAAACAGGGTTTGCAGTTAGAGCTGTCATGGCAACCACAGTGAAATATCAGACCCAGAAGAGGGGCAAAAACCAGAGGGGACATAATTTCTCTCTGCCTTAGGGAAGGGAAAAGGGGCCTCAAATAAGATGAGAGTAATGCAATGGATCTGTAGTTGTCAGTCTACCCTTGTGCCTGATGTCTTGGACACTTGGCTTAAATAACCTCATTTGTACTCCTCAATTTATCATTAAAAGGAAGTTTGAAATACTAGATTCACCTCTTATTAGCTGGAGAATATTGGATAAATTCTCCAATCTTCTTAAACCTCAACTTCTGGTTTCTCATCAGTATAATGGGTCGACACCAACTTTGTTCGACAAACTGTTCTGATGAATAAAGGCAGCTAGCTTGACTGAAGGGTATTGGAAGAATGAAATTTACTACATATATTTTGGAATCTCAAATCAGACATCAAAGGAGAAATGTTCTCATCTCTACTATACCCTTTAGTTGAGCTGTATATCAAATCATTAATTGTTCTGGACCTCAAGGCATAGTTGAGACCTGTATTGCTTTATGATCCACATATTTCATGATGTTGGTTTGGAGTTTTGAGTCTGAACTTTTGATAAATTTTGATAAATTTTGATAAATTTCTGGTAATCTGGAAAGAATGTGGTATTCAATTATATGAACTGAATTCAATTTCAAGTTGTAAGATCTTCAATTTTGAAGATTTCACATAATCTCTTGCTTTTCTCTCATGAAGAAATGGATCTCAAATACCTCATATTAAAGTGCCTTGATAGGCATGAAGATCTAGAGACATCTAAATTATTTAGTGCCATCTTAGTTGAGGTACAATTTTAATCTGTTTCCATACTCCAATAATCTAGCATATGTTCATCAAACCTAAGACAATAATAACCTGACTTCTGACTGAGCACTAGCCAGAAACACCTGCCTTCAGAGGAAGAAGGGAACAAGTACTGAATACCCTGCCATATGTTTAGACTGTGTGCCCATTACAAAAAAACTTTTGTCTCAAAATGCTAAGGCCCTCAGATGTGTAAAAGTCTAGCCTGGATTTGACCAAAGAATGTTGTTGTTCTCCTTCTGTTGTTTATTAGTTCTGAGTAACAAGTATTTTAAGTGAAAAGCATGGGGAATCTCAGTCTATGAAGCTGTTAGCCCTCGGACCTCAGACTTTTTCTCCTATTTCTGTCTCTTAATCCTTCATGGTATGCCTGCTTTATACCTGTTCCTCCAGGGCGGGTCCCTGGACTGAGTTCTGTTTATTATATATATTTTTCTATTTGTTTTTAATTCTGTGTTTTATTTTGATCTTTTGGAAGGAGATATATTGTTTGGTGTTTGGGGACTCATCATATCCCAGTATGGTGTTCAGAGGGACTGCTTCTGGAAGTTCTCAGAGAATATACGGTACCAAGATCCCCAAGGTAGATCTACATACAATGCATGCATTCTAATCCTTTGAGACCTCTTCCTGACCCTTATTCTGCATTTTAGATGTTTGCTCAGGTCCAGAATGGTCTAAGCAATTAATTTTGCATAGTCTATTCTTTCAGAGGAATTCATAACATTCTCATTTTCCTAAATAACAAACCCATCACAAAGAAAATAGAGAGGAAGTTCATTAATCCTCAATAAAATAATGTTTATTATTATTAATACTGCATACTAATTAGGCAAGTTTGCAAAGAAATACAAAATATCCACGTTATGGTTGATTATATTCTTAAGATTAGTCTTTCAATGAATACACAAGATTCCTGTTGAGCTAAGTGCTAGAAAGATAAAAACTCTCCTAAGCAACAACACCTGTTGTGTGTTCCCAAAACACAAAAGTAGATGCCTGAGTTGTGCGTCTTTAAATTGTTGGGAGACAAAAATGTTTAGGAAATAAAATAAGCTTGCAAGAGTTGCATAGATCTGGTTTCAAACCTGCTCTCCTCATGGGAAACCAAATCAGTTTTGCTGCTATAACTTATTTTCCAAGATTTCAGGAAGCATTTCTATGTTGCTCACCATCTCAGCCCCTGGAAGGGTGCTGGTTCATGGAAGGCCAAGCATCCTTGTGACATAAATACCCAAACCACTTGACACTGTCATGAGTGCTCAATAAGTGTATTGAACATTTATGTATTCAGAACTGAACATGTACATAGTTAATTTATCCAATGGCAGCAGAAGAACAACTTTGGAGACCATATCTCTCTGTACGTATTTCTCCAGAAATAACAAGCAAGACTCAAAGTAAGAATTCTTGATATGTTTTTGGCTACACAGAATTATTTTTTGTATAAACCCACAGAACCTTAGTGATAGCTGTTTAGTAGCAACACCATGAAAAAACAGCATACTGCCTTTAATGGAATCAAGATGGCCCCTTGCTTATTCCGTAGCGAAAAAACATTTTAAAGTTTCAATGATCCACAAGATGTAGAGTATCCATTAAACACAAGACAGAAGTTGGACTACTGCCAAGATCAGATCTGAGATCAAGAACTGACTGTGGGGACTTCCTGGTGAACTTTAGGGTGTTAGGGGCCATTGGTGGGCCAGATCCAGTACTCACAGAGGGTTAGCTGAACAGGCCATGGGGGCTGATTTGTGAGGAGATAGGAAATCTCAACCCCCAGAGAACATGTATGTGGTACCCCAGTTTGATGTGAATTGCAAAGAAGAAGCATCATAGAGGAAAGTGAAGCATCCTTAGTGTAAAGGGAGAGCGGGGAGATAGCAAACATGGGCAGCTAAAAACCTAGGCCATGGAGTCAAGATTCTATTTCATTAATTTTTCTCTTTGGTTATTGTGCTCTCAGTAAGTATTAGCTGTGGTCTAGTTAATGTGAATTGTGGCCATTTGAGAGGCATAATCTTTTGAGAGTGCTCAAAGGGGTTCATTCCCATCACCTTCCCCCACAACCCAGGAAGATTGTTAAGTTCATTATCCCTAGAAGATTCCTCAGGCTAAATGTGTATCTTTTTAAAAATATAATACTTGTTAAATATTTAACACACCAAGTCTTCACTCATAATTCTGTATTTAAGACACACTTTTTAAATGCACAGGAAATACAATAGCTTTGCTTACTCTTTTCTGTAAGGTTTCTGCCTTCCAAAGGCCAGTAGCTCCAGCCCAGACCCTCACTGGGAACAGTCTCAGAGTTGGGATTCTGCAAATGAGTCTGGTCCTCCAATTAACTTCCTGGGTCACCAGAGAGCAACTAAGCTAGCACTACTCCCAGTAGAGTCTTGGTGTCTCCTCTTGTCATGTGAATAGCTAAGTTCTTAGTTTGGTTTGACTTTGGGCTGATCCACTGCAGAGTGAACTTTATTTCAAAAGACATCTGAGATTGGCTCCATAAAATCTTTCTCTCTATAGCAAGTCTTTGAACTCCCAGGAAGCTAGCTCTAGGCTTATTAGCATGGTGACAGAAGAAAATCAAAATCCAGAGAGTAATGTTGAAGACCTCCTGGGACATGGAATGGCTATCTCGTTGATTCCACCACTTCTTTTGAAAATAAATGCAGACCACCAAATGCTACATGTGAACAAAAGTTCAGAGATGAATATAGGAAGGGAGTCACATGGATCTGGCAGAGACTCAAAGGCAAGAATAAGTGTAATAAAACAGCATTTTGACAAAAATATCTTTAGGTATGTCCTGGAGGTTCCTAAATTATAAAAAAAGGAAGAAAGAAACCCAAAACAAAACAAAATTATAGAGAAGTTAATTAGAAAGGTATGGCAACACATGCAATTGATTAGGAGTTTTGACTATTTCTAATTGGTCCTAATTCAGAATTGGGTTGAATTAAAAAGAAAAGGAGATTTTAATTACCTCTAACAAGAATTAATGATTTATTTTACCCACTTTTATAGATTTTAAAGGGGCTATTGTAGTCAGATAACTCCTTAGAGAAAGTAGGGAGTTTGGTATGTGGTGGATTCTCATTTGTTGGCATTCTCTCATTGATTAGCTACTACTGGGCAAAGAGGTACCCTCTTTCTCCTTCGGTTGGGGAAGGGAAACAAGATAACGGTCTGTTGGAGTTATAAGAAATTGTAGGATCTTTTATTTTGTACCCAGCCTTCCAAGCTTATTTAAATAAGGCTTCTGTCCATTAATTTTCACAATAGCAATCAAGTTCTGGCCATTGTGTGCTGATTACTATGATATCCATTGTTTGGTTCCCTTCACTGGTTGTACCAAGTAGTAGTTTGGCTTCCTAGTTGCTATAAAGAATAGATAGTTTCTGGGATGGTCTATTTCTGGTGATCATAGCTTAGAGGTCTGTTTATGCTATAATATACTCATTGCTTATCTGTATATTTAGTCTCACATTTTTGATAAGATACCAAATTAAGCTAAAGAGGTACACTACATTTTTATGAGAGAAGCTAAAAAATCACATTGAAAAAGGTGTGTTAACAGGGATTTCAACAGGTGAGGTTGTAAAAGTCAATCCACAAGTTTCTATGATATACTAATGGTCTGAATGTGAACTTTGAGAACAAAAAAGGAGTCTAGGATGACTCCAAGAGTTTTGCCCCCGAGTAATTGGGAGAATAGAGCCTTAAGGTATAGACGGCGAACCAGAGAGATAGTACAGCATGTAAGGCACTTGCCTTGCCCATGGTTGACCTGGGTTGAATTACTGGCAGCACTTATGGTCCCTTGAGCCCTGCAAGGAGTGATCCTGAGCAGAGAACTAGGAGCAAGCCCAAAACACCACTGGTGTGGCCCAAAATTAACAAAAAAAAAATCAAATATATAGAATATAGTGGTAGAATTATCCATTCAGTTTTAGACTTGATACCTTGGAGACTTTAGATATTTAAGCAGAAATATAAATTAGGCAGGAATGTTGGAAGATGGGGGACTCAGACTGCAAATTGTAATTTGGAAGGTAATAAAAATAAACGTCTGCTATATGAATCCCATCGATTGGATAGTCAGTAATTTCTTTCTCCTGGTGTTGGAAGCAAGTCAAGTGTCAGCATGGTCTTTTTCTTGTGAAATCCCTCTTCTTATTTGAAGATATTTTGTTATTTCTTCACTTGGCACAAAAAGGTGTAGAGAGTTCTCTAAGATATAATGTCTTCTATTTTTATCTTATTTTGCTCTTATAATAGTGTCACATTGCTCTTAAAACAAAGGTCCAATCTTTTATATAAATTTCTACATACATGTCTTGTCAACCTGCTCAATTCACTGTTATCATAATGGACTCTCTTACCTCCTAGAGACATGCTACTCTCCATCCCAGCAAAGTCTTTAAATAGGACATTTCTTCTCTCTCCTATCTGCAACACAGGCATCTTATCTCATTCTGTTTAAAAATAAAGAAGTCTTTGTCTTCTATAAGTTAAATTCCTAAAACATCCATTACATTACCTCCGTCTCCTTCCACATATTCTGTATTCAATCTTTGCAAAACTTTTCTAAGATTATAACTAAGTATGTGTTCTGTTTATTATCTACCTCATCTATAAGTGTGTTATAGATGTCCTTGACAGCTACCATTTCCCTGGGTTCAAAACATATACAGGCACACAAACCAATCTCAGAACCCAGCGGCTTTTGGCAGAAATGCTCCTGGACTGTGAATTAAGCTATGGCCCCATGCTGCTCCGGGGGGGGAAGGGCATAGTCCCTTCCGCCTTCTCCCCTCAGCGGCAGCATGGTCACCGCCATCTTTCAGAGCCGATTGGACAGAGAGGTATGAGCTTGCGGTGATGGGGCATGCGGGAACTCTGGCAGAAATCCCTCTGGACTTAATTACTAAAATACCAGAATCCAAAATTGCGCAGCCACTATTGCAGCTGCATGACATCATATGCTCTTCATTATCAGCAATAGAAAACAAATTATCTAATGATGCCTTTTTGGCAGGTCTGATTGTTGGGAGAAAGTTCCAAGTAATAATAGTGGGTCTTCTGTCAAAAAATTGAATGTAATCAAAGTAAAGAGTGAGTAAAGTGAAAATCATCTGCCACACAGGCAGGGTGATAGGGTGGGATGGGGGGTATACTAGGGGTCTTGGTGGTGGAACATGTGTACTGGTGAAGGGATGGGTGTTTGATCATTGTATGACTGAGACTTAAACCTGAAAGCTTTGTAACTGTTCTCACGGTTATTCAATATATATATTTTTGGATATTATATATTATATAATATATTATATATATTCAAGATATATAATATATTCAATATATTATATTTAAAATATTTACATATTTTAAAATAAATGAGTGACTATCGGGTAACTCTGACATGCACATTGTTATCTTTTAAAGATAAGGAAACTCAAAGTCAAGTCTTTGTTCTAGGATTATAACCCAGCATGCATGACACACAAATCCAAATTTGTACCCATTAATTAATCTGTGTATATTCACAACTGGGCTGGAGCGATAGCACAGCAGCAGGGCGTTCGCCTTTCATGTGGCCCACCCGTGTTCGATTCCTCCACCCTTCTCGGAGAGCCTGGCAAACTACCGAGAGTATCGAGCCCGCATGGCAAGCTACCTGTGGCGTATTGGATATGCCAAAAACAGTAACAATAAGTCTCGCAATGAGAGATGTTACTGGTGCCCGCTCGAACAAATCGATGAGCACGGGGATGACACTAATGACAAGTGGCAGTGATATTCACAAATATCTATAGTTTATTAAAGGCAGAGTTTATATTTTATCCAATTCTGAGTGGTACCCTATGCCTGCATTCTAGGATAGATGATCAGGTTAGAAATATTGATTAAATTGAGTTACAGAGAATTGAGTTTTATAGATTTGAGCTGAACTGACATGTAAATCTTTAGAAATATGTTTAGATTTATCTTGAGGATTCAGGATTTTTGTTTGTAATAGTAATTCACCTTCCCCCTCTGCATTTCACTGCTGTTGTTTCTCTTTTCAAAGCATAATACATTGCATCCACACTGATTCTGGCAGAGAGAGGTTAGATTTTGCCCTTCCTTGCTCACCTCAGACACTATTTGTGTTGTCTGATGGAGAGGGAATTCAGCCCATTATGAAGTCATAGAAACTGTGTGGATGCTTTCAACTCAAGAGCCAGTGCACTTATGGGAAGTGCAGACTCGAGACAACTTTGGTGAAATGAGAGACTCCCAGGAACCACTAACCATCATTCTCACTGGGGGCTGCCCCAGATGAAAACCACACCCCAGGAAATGGAAAGGACGATACTGCCTCTGATGGGGTGCAGACGAGGTAATTTCTGCTTTTATTAAATGTCATAAACAAATGACTTAGTAATATCAGAAACCAAGCCATAGATAGACTCATCAAATAAACAGGCACCAATGCCACAGCCCACAAACCAACAGATTCTTTCTCCGAATGTGGACTACCGGGTGGTTGACCCGAAGATTTCAAGAATACTCAAGGCAGTAATAATATTGATAAAATAATAAATAGTAATGTTCACAATTAACCTTCAATGCTGCAGTAAACTTTATGAAGACATTCGCATTTACTCTATTAGCTAGATATAATAAACCTAGGAGAAATATGAGAGGGATTATTATAATCATTCCGTTACAGTTGAAGGCTCAGAGGGTTGGCTGACAGGTCAAATGTTTCTGGATCAGGTAGTGACAAAGTCAGGACTTAACCCTTAAAATCCTGAAGCAAAACATGGCAAAACATGGCCATCACACATCGATTGGCTAACTGTGGTAGGCTGACCTCAAACCAAAGGGCATGGGTACAATCAGTTTTAATTAGGCCATTGACCCATCTAACCAACTCTAATGGGACTGTAACGGGAGTCAATAACCATATGGCAATACCTTTACAAAAGATACACAGGTGTTCAATGCTAATGAGCCCGGACATTCCCTAACGTCTGCCTTCTCAAGGCCTAATCAGTTGTTTGAGCTATCTTTCTTCAATTGTCTGTTGCCCTAGAATTCTTTCAATAAATCCTCCTTTCTCTTAAGTTTACCAGCAAGCTTCTGTTCCAGGAGTAAGGCCTGATTTGGCCCACAAACAAAAATATAATAAATATTACATTTAAATTTAGTCAAGGATGAGAAGAGAAGAATCCCATCATCCAACTAGAGACACCAATAATGTATGTGCATCTGTAAGGAAATGTTTCTTTTCTCTGTTTCTTGGGATTAATGATGTAATACTTAATAAGTAAGAATGAATACATTAGTTTAAATTTTAAGTACTATAACAGTCATGCAAGTGATATCTACATATTGCATACATGAAATGATTTTTCATAAGTAAAAAAGAAAAAATATATATTCATGTTTATTAATTTTAGTCATCTAGCAGGTTTCTACAAAGTATGTTTAAAACTCCATATATTTAGAAATTTTAAAAGTCTTAAAATTTACAAATGATATCACAATGGAAATGTTTAATATTATAGTTAAGTGATAATACAAGTATTGCATATGAAAATTTATAGGATATAGGTATGTTCATAGCCTACCATGCTTTTATTCTATATAATAAGGTTTATAATTATGAGTTACCAGTTTAATATATTTGAAACAATAAAGTATAAGTCTAAAATAGTGGAAGATCAGAGGATAAATTAAGAAAATAGAAATAATATATTGTAAAAATAGGCTGGGAATGTACCTCAGTGGTAGAGTGCTCACCTTACACGTATGTAAGAAACTGTGGGGACTGGAGCAATAGCACAGTGGGTAGGGTGTTAGCCTTCCATGAGGCCGACCTGGGTTCGATTCCTCTGTCCTTCTGGAGAGTCCAGCAAACTACCAAGAGTATCCTGCCCGCACAGCAAAGCCTGGAAAGCTACCCATGGAGTATTTGATATGCCAAAAACAGTAACAATCAGTCTCACAATGAGACCTTACTGGTGCCTGCTGGAGCAAATCGATGAACAATGAGACGACAGTGCAACAGTGCAGTGCATGTTTATGATGCTTTTTATATAACAAAGTATCCCTCATTCACACCATCCCTTCCTTTATGTCCTTTCTATTCTGCAGCCTTGGGAATGTAGCGGTTGGCTTTTATTCTTGGATGTCTAGGAACTGACCAACTAGGCATGCAAACCAAATGACATCTACTGCATGTTTTTATAGCAAAGTTTTGTTAGAACACACAGACTTCATATGCTTTCATACTGTCAGTGACCAGCTTTGCACTACCTGAGCACACTGAATAACTGCAATAGAGACAATATAGTGCCCAAAGCCTGTTTACTCCACCCCTCCCCACCCCAGATGTTTGCTGATTCTCTTCTAAAAGGGATTGACTTAAAGATGGCAGTTGTAAATGAGAACTCTAGCTCTCTCAGTACTGAAGAGTTAAGTGATCCTGTAAGCAAATTATTTTCTCCAAGCCTGGCTTTTCTCATAGATACATAGAAAGAATAACCCCAGGTTCATGGGGCAATATTATACTTGTTATACAAAAATATGAGCAAAAGATTTGGAACAAAACAGAACTCACAAATATTCTCCATTAATTGATAATATTAACTGCTTCATTTATTACCCCTTCCCTCCATCAGCCCACTTTCTTGTGTGACTCATTTTAACTTGTATATATATATATGTAGAAAGTCCACAAAAACAGATTCTCTGTTTCATATATATATATATATATATATATACACACACACACACATACATGTATCTATGCATGTGTGTGTATTTTGGATAAATTAACTGACATACAAAGGTTCAAAACAAAGGCTTCCTATGATTCCAATAGGATAAGTTTCCCATTTCTGTCTTTTTTTTCTTTCTCCTGATGCACTTCTAAATGAAAGGAGCATGTTGTACATATACCAGTTTGGGTACGCTATCACCTTACAATGTGAAAGCAACTCAGCATGTTTAAAATGCAGGTATGGTTTCAAGTTACTCAAAATCAATGAAATTTAAGACTCACAAAATCCTCCCTTCCAGTTGACAATAGAATTTGGTTTCACCCAAGTTTCAACAGTCATAAATTTGCATTCCTGTTTGACAATATAATTACATATCCTACCTCCTACAGACACTCTCTAAAGAAGTGCCACATTTCCCAGTCACAGAATTCTATTGATCTGTTAACTCTTTGTGTCACCAATTTCTAAAATGGTCTTTTTGTGGCCCTATGACAGTGAAACAGGCATCCCAAAAAAAATATTTCAAGTTCAGGTTTCAACAGTAGAAAGTCCACAAAAACAGATTCTCTGTTTCCTAAGACTAGCTAATGCTCTTCCTTCCATGGTCTCTGATTCCCAGGCAAACATAAAAGCAATGTTCTTGCTTTAGGATCGAAGAAAATGACTTGACATTTCAAGAGTGGGTTTTACAAACATTCTGATCCTCAAAAATGAACTGATTAATTGAATAAATAATATTCCTCTGAACCTAGATACTTGTTGAAAACAAAGTAAAGTTAGGTACATTGCTCAATAGGTTCAATAATTCAAAAAGAATTCAAGAGAAACTAGCTAGAAGAAACGAAAATTCCTCAGGAGTAATGACAATGATGAATAACTTCTACAAAATACTCTTTACTGGGAAGAAAGCTAAGTGCTTCAGTAGAGTGACTACGTTATTTAGTCTGCTTTGGAGGAAGCAATGCACAGTGCTGAATGCAAAAGGCTTTTGTTTAAGTCAAACCTAGTCTTGTTTAACTCAAATAAACAAATAAATAAACCTTGTTTATCTCAAACCTAGTCTATAGTCATTCATGATATAATGTGATATATAGGGATTCAGGAATACAATGCTTCAACACCAATCCCTCCAACAGGGTCCAGTTCCCTCCACCATCCTCGCACCCAACACCCACCCCCACCTCATTTCCCTCCACCCAACAGCCTGCTCTGAGAGGCACTTATCTGTAACTTTTTACAGAGATTTACAGTACTGTTACAGATAGGCTTTCATGCACAACACTTTACAACCTTTCAGCGACCCCCTCCTCCTATTGGCTGAACACTTTCCTTCACCACTGTCCTCGTGGTCTCTGCCCTGTTCCTACTCCCTCCCACTCCTCAGCCCCCTCCCACCCCACCTACTACCATACTGAAAGACAGTTCTCATGTTCTTTGTTTCTGTGGCCTTTGCACATTTGTTATGTCCCCTAGCACTGATTAGTTACTATACTTGATTTTTTTAATTTATTGTTTGCAATGGATCCCCATGAGGTACGGTTACAGACTTACAAACTTTCATGGTTACGTTTCAGTCATACAAAGTTCGAGTACCCATCCCTCCACCACCAATGATCCCAGTGTACCTCCCCCTACCTCCAACTCGTACCCCCAACCCTGCCCCACTTCTGTGGCAGGGCATACCCTTTTGCTCTCTCTCTGTCTCTGTCTCTGTCTCTGTCTCTGTCTCTGTCTCTGTCTCTGTCTCTCTCTCTCTCTCTCTCTCTCTCTCTCTCTCTCTCTCCCCTTTTGGGTGCTGTGGTTAGCTATAGAGGTATTAAGTGGCCATCATGTTCAGTTTATCGTCTATTTTCAGCACCCATCTCCCATCCCTCCAAGTGCCCTTTACTTGGTGGCCCCTTATCTATCTGAGCTACCTTTCCCTCCAGCATGTGAGGCCAGCTTTCAAGCCGTGGAGTTATCCTGGTGCTTATTTCTACTATTTTTGGGTGTTTCCAATTCTGCTACTTTATGTTCCACAAATGAGTGCAATTTTTCTATGTCTGTCTCTTTCTTTCTGACTCATTTCACTCAACATGATACTTTCCATGTTGATCCACTTACATGCAAATTTCATGACTTCATCTTTTCTGACAGCTGCATAGTATTCCACTGCTTAGATGTACCAAAGTTCCTTTAACCAATCCTCTGTTCTCGGGCACTCGGTTTTTCCCAGATTATGGCTATTGTAAACAGTGCTGCAATGAACATACAAGTGCAGATGTCATTTTGACTATACTTTTTTGATTATTTACCATACTTCATTGCAATCCATGAGTCAAACCTTAAGGTGATTTTTATTTTATCTTTTCCCCAAATCTGGAAACTATAAAAGTAGTTTAAAATGTACCATATCTTCTAAATAGAAGAGTTGAGATTGAGATATAACTCCTTTTTTCTGCGATTCCAGAGTGTCTCTGATTTCTTGACTATTGATACCTTTTAGAACAGATAGTTCAGAAGCGTTTACAGATAGTGGCATTCAACCAGGACTTAAGTAATTTCTCTGATATGAGACAAGGTATTCAATTCATAGAAGACAAAGCTCTTTGAGGTCATGGGGCATCATTTAATAAATTGCAGAATGTCCCTAGAGTAGAAAAAATAATTATAAACTCTTGAAAGGAAAACAGTATAAGCAGGTCTCCCATCCTCCCAGAGGATCAGCTTTCTCCTGAAGAGAGATTTTCACACAGGGCAACTTGGTCAATTGTTAACCCCATATTTGATAAGAGTGCATTTCTCACCATGACTGTGTTAGAAATCACCATTTCCAGCTTTAACGATCAACCTATACGTATTAAGCCTCTTCATCTTATCAGCAATTTTACTTGGACTTGAACATAAACATAATAATTAATGGACCATGAATCAAAAAAAGCATCCGGTTATTTATTGACCATGAGAAGCAAATTTTCTCATGAATTTATACAGAAGAAAGGTGATAATTCAGGGCTGTGAGCCTGAGAGAATGAATAGCATTAAAGACCTCTCCAATTAAATCTACTCTGGCTAAGATTACCTCCTCATTCTTAGAGCTTCCCCTAGGAAAATAAAAACAGACATTGGAGTCATAACAATCTGAGTTTAAATCTTATTTTTCTTTAAATTAGTATAATTATGACTGTGTTATATAGTATAGCATTTAGGAGAAATTATTTATAGAGGGCCCAAAGTATAGTACATGACTCATAATGGATATTCTCTAAAAGTCTTTTGTCTGTAGCATAACATTGGTTTGTCCATTCTCCCTTGCCACAAGGAGCTTAGGTTTATTGGGTTATACCCATCACAGTGCTCCTGAGTAACTGTCATTCCTGTGTGCTTATACATAACTTCTCTGTGCTCTCTTCCCCAAATTAGCTTTTTTCCCTAATCAGATTCTGTTAACTTGTAAGGTCAGATCCTTCTAGGACACTGAACTTCTAAGTTAATATTGCCTTTTCACTCTCCTTATATCTTTTGAATAGTTTACTTTAAAGCAATGTCCTTTTTGTATGGACAAAGGAAGATAGTTAATATTATGCTTTTGTAACTTGGGAGTAAATTGTCTCTGAACAATACAAACTCCAGGGCATCTGCTTCCTCGACTTAAGCCTCAAATTAGCCTTAGTTCCTAGACCCAAAAAGCAGGGTCCCAATGAGGGGACTGAATGGACCCAGGGCAAACTATGAGCTACCTTGGGATCGAAATGGGCCAGGGCAAAGTGCCACAATACTCAAGTACAGGTTGAGAGCATAGTCATGGACAAATGCTGTCATGATCCAAAAGTAACAATGAGATTAGGACCCTGCTAGGGATAGGAAAGACTAATCTGGCCTGAGCACTGTAGTCTGAGATCGAGATGACCCCAGGACAGCAATTCTATAAGCTTAATGTACCTCTTACTCGTCCATATAAAATTATTATTATTATGAATGCCTATATGTTTGTTGGATAAGGAGAGGAGAAGCACCCCATGGGGTTCCGCTCTTGGGTGAGTAGTCCTGCTGAATGAGTACCTGTCCTAGAAGAAACTTCCCCTGAGGGAAAGACTTTACCTACTGATTGTGATCACACCTATGTGTAAACCCCAACCCCTCATGCTTTGGGATTGAACTAGGCTATAAGAGCAGGATGGGGAATTCAGAGCCAGAAGAAGGAGAAGGAGAGGTCCAGAAGGAGATTGAAGTGGGATCTAGAAGGAAAATTAAGTAACATTGAAAAGGAAGAAGCAGGAGAAGGACCATAGGAGAATGGAGATGGGAATGGAATAAACTACAACTGACACCAACCAGCCTGGCCCTTGTTCTTTCCTTCACCTGCCCATCGCCATTGGCCTACCCAGGGTGGGGGAAGTAGCCCAAGACTACCGAACATGGGCTGTGTGTGAGAGAGAACCTCTGAATCCCTTTCCTATTTTATTTTTAGTGAATATACATTGTCCATCCATAGATGCTGGGATCTGTTGACTGCCAAAAGTTCAGAATCTCAATTCACATAAACTTGTTAATACCTTGCTATAAGCAATTTGTCAACAGCTCCTTTTGGTTATATCAAACATAAAGCATACTCTCCATGTAACAGGCATTTAATAATCACTGTCACTGTATCCTGTTGCTCATCGATTTGCTTGAGCAGGCACCAGTAATGTCTCCTTTGTGAGACTTGTTGCTACTGTTTTTGTTATATAGAATAAGCCATGGGTAGCTTGTCAGCCTCTGCCATGTGGGCAAGATACTCTTGGAAGCTTGCCGATAATCATTTTTAATTAGCTGACAATATTATATGGAGTACTTAGGAGAGAATGTTAAGTTTAACTGACATTTATATATAATATGGGCTGGAGCGATAGCACAGCGGTTGGACATTCGCCTTTCACATGGCTGACCCGAGTTCGATTCCTCCGCCCCTCTCGGAGAGCCCGGCAAGCTACCGAGAGTATTGAGCCCTCGTGGCAGAGCCTGGCAAGCTACCCATGCGAATTGGATATGCCAAAAACAGTAACAATGAGTCTCTCAATGAGAGATGTTACTGGTGCCCGCTCGAACAAATCGATGAGCAAAGGGATGACAGTGACAGTGACAAATGTAGGAAAGAAAAATTTTAGATAAGACTGAATAAATAAGTTGCAAAAGATAAGATTAAATTTAGGACTCTGCTAGTCTTCTACATTATTTGGAAAGATGATGCCTATCTCTTTTCTTGGGAACTGTATTATTGGTGATGTAAGCTGGTGCTAGAAGAAACTAATGTGATCAAGAGATTCACCAAATTTCTTTGCTCTTCTCTTGAAGTAGTAGTACTTACTGCCATCTGCAATCCTCTTTGCCCCTGTCAGCAGCCACTATTAATTGAACTGACCATTGATACCAATACCGTGATCTGAGAGATCCTACATAAGCTAACTTCCCTCTTTAAATTATACATCAAATAGACCCAAGAATTAATATTTCTATTTGGAAATGATCAGGTCTATGCCAGTGTACTAAATAAATAAACAACATTTATTTTGTTATAAATAAACACATTTTCTTTCTAGACAATACTTAGCTAGACTGCTCAACCCTGTACAATGCAGCTGGCCAATGTAACCTTATAATGCTAATCACAAGCAGTTTTTTCCTAAGACATTTTTTATTCTAGTTCTGGTTTGCAAGGACAAAGGAGAGAATTGGTTAAATGTGCAAGAAAATAGAGATAGGAGCCCATTTGTTTCTAAAGACAAAGCAATGGAGGCTGGCTTGTCTCTGGAAGTCTTCCAGTTCTCAACATCCACAGCTCCTGGTCGTTATGACTATTTGTGGTTTATGTGCTTCATAGTTTACAAAGTAAATAGTTACTGTACCCCAACACTTGGGTATCATTAAAATATTTTATCATTTCTTATAATAATTTCCATTTATCTGAACTTTATTGAATATTTAATAGCAAATTATCCCTAAGATAGATATTGTCATTATGGACTATTACAAATATAAAACAAATATTTTTAGAGCCCATGTCTGTACAACAGAAGAATTATACATTCTGTCTCCTTGTGAATGGTTGAGCTTTTTGTCACTTTCAAACCAACTGTTCATGAGCCAGGACACACTTTCACACTTTTAATCTCAATCACAATTATGAATCATTTTCAGGATGGTAGTTACTTTGTTATCCTGGTTCTCTGAGGTGCCACCCACACTGAATAGCCTGCTTAGTACTCTATTATAGACATTTATCATAGGTTATAAGTAAACTCTAAGTCACTAAGATTTAGGCATTGTTTCATGAGGTTCAGAGTATAGCTCAACTTACACAAAGTTGACCTGAGTTTCTCCAAAGACTATGAGATAGAACCAATCAATTAAATGACGACATAAATGTGAAGGATAACCAATGTTAGTACAGAAGAAAAGTCACATAATATAGAAAAGAGACTAATTACAGGACTAAGGAAATTCAGATAATTCTAGAAGCCAAATACTGAGAAGCACAGAAATAGATGGAGGAGTGAATTAAAAAATGTCTTAGGACAAAAAAAAAACCTTGTAATTAGCATTACCAAAATTAAAGGCACTGATACACTGTACAGGCATGAATACACAAGGTAAATGTGTAAAAGAAAGATAGTAACAGTGTGGAATTTTAGAGAAAGGGTTCATAGCACTCTATGAAAGTCTATAAGATCAAAAAGCAATATATAAACAGCCACCTAGTGTTTTAAATTCTATAGTCTTTCACATTGTGACTGGACTATCTGCATTCATTCTCTGGACATACAAGAATCTGGTTACACAAATTATGATTCCTACAGCACAGAGCCAGGAATAAATTCTGAGCACTATCATTTCTGGCTGGAGCGATAGCGTAGCGGCTAGGGCATTTGCCTTGCACATGGCCGACCAGGGTTCAATTCCTCTGCCCCTCTCTGAGAGCCTGGCAAGCTACCAAGAGTATCCTGCCCACACGGCAGAGCCTTGCAGGCTACCCGTGGTGTATTCTATATGTCAACAACTGTAACAGGTCTCACAATAGAGAAGTTACTGGTGCCCACTCGAGCAAATCAGTCAGCAACCTGATAGCAGTGACAATGACATATTAAAATATACATTCTGTCACTTACTGACTCCATGTTTTGGGTAATTATTTAAGCTTTTTCAGTGTCTTCATCTGTTGATAACTGAGGATCATGTTGAGAATTAAATGAAATAATGTTGATAAAAAATGTGCATCTCAAGCAGTGGTTATTCAGTGAATAATGCTTGGAGGTTATAATCACTGTTTGCAAGTTCCAAAATATTGCCAAATAAAGAGGCGAGTTGTGTTGTAAAATGCCAAGTGGCAGATGTGAAATCAGTGGATAAGAATCATAGAGTAACAAATCTTAAGGTCAGTCAGCTTGGAGAGAAATTGAAATAGAAAATTTAACTTAAAAAGGTGAAATTGAAATCCTCTAGAAAAGTGAGTTCCCAGTTTGGGGAATAATTTGTGCAGAGAGAATTAGATACCAGTAGGAAGGGAAGGTATTGTGAAACCACAAATGCAAACAGCTCTCAGAGTCTTTTTCAATTTCATCCATATCTCTGCAGAGTTCAATCATTCATTCATTTATACATTCAACAAATAGGAACTGCATGTCTACTGTGCAGTATAGGCAAGGGGCTAAGGATAAAATGGTTCTTTTCTTCATTAGAAATTGAAAAGATTTAGAAAGATGGAGAATGCTAGGACACAAGGTTACATATTAGATAATCTTAACTGTGAGGTCAAGATTGCTTTTCAAATAAATTTGGATTTATGTGAGTCCCATAGGGCAATACAGGAATTTAGTCAGGTGAACAGAAGAACTTTCCAAGCAAAAAGAACAGAGTGTCCTCATACATGAAATAGTGGCTTGGTATTAAGCAGGTGGAATTTGTTTTTTATTTGATTAGGATACTTTCTGAAAGAAAGAGCCTAAGATGTAAAAAAACTTTAAAGAAAAAATAAAGGCCAAGATTACATGTGGTTTTGAAAGTCTATTTAATATTGATTTAACTGGCATATTTATAGGTTCTTCCTAAGAACTAGGTCCAAAAGTTTCAGGATCATTTATTGGAAGTGTTTTGAAGAATGAAATCTTATTTTATTTATATTGTATATCAGTATTATGCTTAAGCACCCACTGTGTGTAATAAATAACTTGGATTTATGCCAAGAACAGGAAGTTCCCAAGTCTGTTATCCAATCAGCTTATTTTTTGCTTGGGATACTACCATTATTGAACAAAATGTACTGTGCCTTGTTAAATTTCAATGATAGATGAAAAAGTATTATACAGGTTCATAAATACACACATTTATATTGTCTCTAAACTTATTTTATTATTTTTTTTTTCTTTTTGGGTCACACCCGGCGATGCACAGGGGTTACACCTGGTGCTGCGCTCAGGAATTACTCCTGGCAGTGCTCAGGGGACCATATGGGATGCTGGGATTTGAACCTGGGTCGTCCGTGTGCAAGGCAAACGCTCTACCCACTGTGCTATCACTCCAGCCCCTCTAAACTTATTTTAAAATATGAAGCCTTTTAGAGCAGATGTCTGGTAAATCAAAAATATATTAACTACCGGGTTCGATTCCTCCGTCCTACTCGAAGTGCTACCAAGAGTATCCTGCCTGCAGAGCAGAGCCTGGCAAGCTACCCGTGGTGTCTTTGATACGCCAAATACATTGCCAACTAGTTTCACAATGGAGACGTTACTGGTGTCCACTCGAGCAAATCGATGAACAACGAGACGACAGTGATTGTGCATAAATTTGAAGATAACCTCCTTGCAACTTATACTTTCACTGAGAGAGGGAGTAGAGTAACATAAAAAAAGGAACACTTAGTGTCAGCCAGCCTCAAGGAGGTGTTGTGTGTGTGTGTGTGTGGGGGGGGGTATCAGATTCCTATGGTTGCCAGAATGCAAAAGAGAGCCAACCCTCCAAAGAGAAAAAAAGTAGACAGCAGCAGGCCACTTAAATGATTGCTTGACTAATGCATCTCTGATAAGTTTCACCCATGGCCTCGATTCCCCACTCCTCCCTATTTCCATATCCTAGGCTGTATAATTTTGCAGTTTCTTCCACTGAAGATCTGGGAACCTCCATTTCTTTTTTTTTCTTTTTTTTTATTAATTTATTTATTTTTAATTAGTGAATCACCGTGAGGGTACAGTTACAGATTTATACATTTTTGTGCTCATGTTTCCCCCATACAAAGTTTGAGAACCCATCCCTTCACCAGTGCCCATTCTCTACCACCGGTAAACCCAACATCCCTCCTACCCTCCCCAGTCCCATCTCCCCCCACTGTGGCAGGGCATTTCCTTTTGTTCTCTCTCTCTAATTAGGTGTTGTGGTTCTCAATAGAGGTGTTGAGTGGCCACTGTGTTCAGTCTCTAGTCTACATTCAGCCCGCATCACCCTTCCCCCGCATGGCCTCTGACCGCATTATACTTGGTGATCCCTTCTCTGAGTTGCCCTCTCCCCAGAATGTGAGGACAGCTTCCAAGCCATGGAGTCAACCTCCTGGTACTTATTTCTACTATTGTTCTATTCTTGGGTGTTAGTCTCCTACTCTGTTATTCCACATTCCACAGATGAGTGCAATCTTTCTATGTCTGTCTTTCTCTTTCTGACCCATTTTACTTAGCATGATATTTTCCATGCCGATCCACTTATACGCAAAATTCATGACCTCCTTTGGGAACCTCCATTTCTTGACTGTGGTTTCAGCCCTGTAATTTGCTCTGACCAATAGAATGAGATGGAAGTTATATGCCAGTGCTGAATGTAGAATCTTGTGTGTTTCCACTTATTTTCTGGTACTGTTAGTTCCATGCCAAGAGCATTCCTGGTCCAACCTGATTATTGTAGCAGGTGATGGGCAAAAAAGGGATCAGAGTCACCTTCAGCAAACATCAGCCTAAACCAATGAACAGCCTTCTAAATCTGTGAAAAAGAGCAAATGAACCATTATTTGGGGTTGACTTCAAATATGTAATATCTGATTGACGCATAACTGATATTAAAGAATATCTAACTACTTCAAAATGCTCTGCTCACAATAGCATCAGATATACTCTCAGATCCACCACCGACAAAAATATAGCAGGAACCAGGAAATTAAAAGATGACGAGAGGGGAAAGATACAAGTAAGAAGCAGAATTTTGAATTTATCTCCAATAGCCAAAAATCATTTTCATTGCAGTGTAGAATGAAAAAAAATATGGGTGAGAGCCCAGAATTTTAAGCTATTTTCAGGGACTCAGAGAGCATTTCACTGGTATGCAAGTGCAATGCAAAATCCACAGGTCTTGGAGCTCTCAGTTTCTGTACAAATGTCCTGTATCTTTTTTGTTTCTTATCAGTTGAGAGAGGAAAATTAGAGTAGAACTTGTCAAATAAACAGTAAGTGGAATTGGTAATGTAGTGGTTAGGTTTTAAGTCTTGGTCTTCATAGTCTCCCCGTCTTTCTCGCCAAATCTAGTTAGCTGATGTCTTATACATAATGTTGTTTCCAGATTCTTTGATTTGCTCCTGATCTGTTGAACTAACACTCTAGTTTGCCTATTACTATCCAGACTCTAATAGTGACAGAAATGAGAACAGCACAAATGTATCACTTCATCACTGTATCACTGTCATCCTGTTGTTCATCGATTTACTTGAGCGGGCACCAGTAATGTCTCCATTCATCCCAGCCCTAAGATTTTAGCAGCCTCTCCTTACTCATCTTTCCCAGTGATTGGAGGCTCTTTCAGGGTCAGGGCTTGCAAAAAAAATTATAGGTGTTAAAATTTACAGAGATGTTTACCAGATATGATGATAAATCATTTTTTAAAAATATAAGCTTCTTTTCTCTTCACATCTGCCCCACTGTGGTATCTTCTCCATTGTAGAAATAAAAACACAAAAGTAGAAATATTGATTGCCTATTTTAAGATTCTTGCCAATAAGAGGCAGAGAAGGGAATTAAATTCAGGGTTTTATGATTCTGAGAACTTTCCTATGCCACCAAAGTTCAGAATCAGGTACCAACTGCCTATAAGTAACCGATTTCTCAGTGATCCAGCGTGAGAGACAGATTGGCATTCTTGATGCCAGCTCTCGTAGTCCAGTGACAATCTCACTCCTATTAAAGGGACCTTGTAGGAAGCTTCCAAAGTCCTTCCAGGAAGGACAGTGTGGTAGAACATTCCCCACTCTCTTCTGCTTGCGATTGTTTTCTGTTGTCACATGCCTGATTCTCAGTCTTCAGTTAGATGGCAGTGCAACAACTCAATCAGTGTGTTCCAGGAGGTCACATTTTGGGAAGATTCTAACAATGAATTAAATTTTCATTTTAGATCTTTAATAGCCCAATCAATAATTTAGGGAGCAAAGAAAACATTTTCTGGGAAAGCATTAGCTTAAAACTGAAAAGTAGCTTCTCAGCTCTGAGAAATTATAGTTTTAGGAAGGGCTGGGTAGAGGGAACAGAAACTGATGATTGCTTTTCATATATTTATTCCCCTTCTTCTAGCTCACTTATGTTCTCTCTCCATTTACCCCCCTCTTTCCTTCAATCTCCTCTCTTCTCCCACAAACTACTACTATTACCATTTCATATTTCCTCACCATTCTGAATATTGTGCTCGTGGGTAAAATGCCTAATTAGTACTATAACAAGTCTGTAGCTATGAATTTTTTTCTTGGAAACAGATCAAAATTATTTCCCACTAAAATTGCTTCGGCTCCTTTTTGAAATGTTAGGTACACTGAAGATTTAAGTCACCTTAAGGAGCCAAAGAGATAGTGCAGGGGTTAAGGACTTATGCTACAAAGAGCCATTCTAGCTTCAACACCCAGAGTAGAGCCAGAAGTGACTCCTGAGCAAAGAGCCAGGAATAAGCCCTGAGCTCTGTCAGTGTGACCTCCAAAACTCACCCCCAAATAAAAATTAAATCGTCACCTTAAGGGAATTACAATTTAAATAAAATTTCTTCCCCTGCCCCCTTCTACCATTGCCTTGACTTGCTAAAAATGTTTTCATTAAAAAATGTAAAAATAGACAAGATTCTTAAGAGTCCAAAGATGTTTTTGAAACTCCTCTTAGTAGTTTATAGTATATTCAAGTTGTGAAAACTGATGAGTATTTCTGGCTTAGATATTGCTGGTCCAGGATAAATTTTAGTATAGAGTCACCGTCACTTTTCCAGCTGCTTTAGTTTTGACTCACTGAAGTAGTGCAAACTTATCACAAAAATTCAGTTAGTAAAAGAAAGCTGACACTAATGTGGTCTTTGATGAGAACTCAGAGAACACAAGATCAGAAAATATGGAGAGATAACTAGATCTCTCCAGACAAGAAAAATAAGCCTTTAGGATGGATGAGTGATGGTAGTTGTAAGTCTCCCCACATTCCATTTCTCAGTATTGACGTATACCCGAAAGTCCCTATAGAAGGAATTAGACTCATTAGAAGAAGACCAGAGGGATAATCAAATGCTGACCTCATGCTTCATATGCAAGGTCCTGGGTTTGACTCCCAGCACCATATGTTTCCCAGAGTACCACAGGACTTTACCTGCAAATACCATGCTGGGAGCACAATCAGGTATGACCATAAAACAAACAAACAACAACAACAAAACAACAACAAAATATGACTATCACAAGAGAAAAAATAATTCCCCAATTTTGAATGAGGTACTGTTATTTATAGCACTGTTGTCCCATTGTTCATCAATTTGCTAGAGCAGGCACCAGTAATGGCTCCATTGTGAGACTTGTTGTTACTGTTTTTGGCATATCATATATGCCATGGGTAGCTTTCCAGGCTCTGCCATGCGGGCAGGATACTCTTGGTAGCTTGTCGGGCTTTCTCCGAGAGGGACGGAGGAATTGAACCCAGGTTGGCCGCATTCAAGGCAAATGCCCTACCCGCTGTGCTATCGCTCCAGTCCACTGTTATTATACTTTTAATTGTAGAGTTGCATGCATCATATTCTAATACCTACCACCAGAGTTTCAGCATGACCCCATCAATATCTAAAGGCCCCTTCCAATCCACCCACCCGTCCCTTCTATAAGTTCTGAAGGCAATTATAATGCTTTGGTCACTAGTTAGTCACTTGCTATGTTTCTTTATATCCTACATATGAGTGAAATTTTCATATCCTACTTTTGACTGACTTAATTCAACATGATACAGTCTAGTTCCAGCCAGCAGTAATTTGCATGATTTCATCTTCTTTTGAAAGGTGAGTACATATATATCAGAGTTTCTTTATCCATGCATCTGTTCTTAGGCATTTAGATTGTTTCCAGGTCTTGGCTCTTTTGAGTGGTGGTATGATAAACATATGAGTGAAAGTGTCTTTTTGAAACAGTGCTCTTGGGCTCTTGAGGTAGATGCCAAGAAGTAGAGTTGCTGGTCATATAGAATTTCAATCCTAAATTTGGGGGAAAGTGTTCATAATTTTTTTCCATAGAGGCTGAACCTACCGACATTCTCACAAAAGTGGAAGGGGTTTATTTTTCCTCCCACATTAGCACCAGCAATGGTTGTTTCTATTCTTTTTGGCATGTGCTAATCTCACCAGTATGAGACATCTCATTGTATTTTCCATTTGTCTTTACTTGATAATAAGACATGAAGAACACTTTTTCTTTTTATTTTTTTTTTTTTTTGGTTTTTGGGTCACACCTGGTGATGCACAAGGGCCGCTCTTGCCTGGCTCATGCACTCAAGAATGACTCCTGGCGATGCTCTGGGGACCATATGGGATGCTGAGAATTGAACCCGGGTTGGCCGTGTGCAAGGCAAACACCCTACCCGCTCCAGCCCCTGAAGAACACTTTTTCAAATAGCAATTGATGATCTGCGTGTCTTCTCTGAGGAAGGGTCTGTTAAGCTTTCTAATTGCAGGATTGGATGATCTTCACAATCTTTCTCAGACTCAGGTCTTTCAACGTGAATTATTTGCTCTAGGTCACCTGGCAAAGGCTCAGGCTGAAACCACACCCTAGTGTGGTTCATTTCTAGTTCAGTTTGTATTTGTTAATTCTTCATCTCTGGATCCCACCCCAAACCCTCTTCCTCTCAGTAGTACCATGATGAGGAGCCGAAGCACATCTAGGTTTGACCACCAGGCACTGCTCTAGGAAACAACTCTTCAACTCACAACTACTTCCGTCCAAATCCCCAGTCAGTCCTCTCCCCAGAGAGTGCATCTCTAATTTTAGCTACAGCAGCATCACCTAAATACTGGTATATCCACGGTTGTTCAGTTCATACCCTAGAGTGTCAGAATGCCAGGTTTTGTAGTCTATATGGGATTCAAGAACATAACATGCATTTTCAACAAAAGTTGTACAAATTCTCCATGAGTCTCTTGCATTTCTTTGCTCTTACAACAGAAACACATAACAATCTCTTCCCTGGACTAAATCTCGATGATATTTGCAAAGGGAATAGCTTTAGAAATCAGACTTAATGAAAGGCAGGCATATTTATATCCAGTATAATAAAGATAATGATGCTTTCTCCAAGGCAAAGTTCAGACAGATTTAAGTGTCCATTACAAAATATTAGGTTTCCATAAACTCATGATTCTTCTCTTATATAAGTCATCGTGTATGCAGGCATTTTCTGATCTTGACATTATTCATTGAGAATTAAGTTTCAGGAACTGGTATAAGCATTGTTTATAGGGTGCATTTTGAGGTATTTGGAAAGCTTTTGTCTAAAACTCCTTCTTTTCAGTATTTCAGTATATTTCTGGAGTTCCAGGACATCTGTTATACTCACACATCTTTCATTGACAGTGCTTAAGACAAAAGAAGATACATGGCAGGCACTCAACAAATGTATACTGAGTAATGAAAATATATATTTAAAAAGTGAATAGGGTCAGAGAGATAGTAGATCGGGTAGAACGCTTGCCTTGCACACGTTCTGGGTTCTATTGCCAACACTATATATGATTCTCCGAGCCCCACCAGGAGTGATCCCTGAGCACAGAGCCAGAAGTAAACCCTGAGTACCACTGGGTGTGGCCCCAAACAAAAACAAACAAGAAAGGGTCAGTGAATAGCAATTCAATAAGGTTAGCACAACTCCTAGTCCCATTTCACGGATGAGAAAATTGTTCTGGAAAGTTTGGTAACTTGGTCAGAATAACATGACTAAGAAATGCAAGAAATGGGATTTGCCAAATCTCATAATTCTCCAAACCTGAAATTATAACCCACTATGTTCTACTTCCCCTGAAATACACAAGAGAATCAGAGGGGATATCCAGGCTCTGGTCATCTCAGGCTCTAGGTGATTATTTCTTCCAGTCTACCTATAGTTCCTAAATTTTCCTTTGCAAACTTCATAAACAAGTATTTTACATATGCTATGTACACATGTATATATATGTGTGTGCACACATACGTGTGCTTGTATATTGTGAAGATAGGCTTCCCAAGATCTTCAGAACAGACTTTTCCAATATGCATCACTTGAGCTTCACCTTAGCATGTGACAGATTGCTTCAAACTGAGGCCAAATGAGGATCTGCAGGCCTGTGAAATATTACTGTGCCCTGAACTACAACTATGGCCAAGAAGAATA
The DNA here is from genome assembly GCF_027595985.1 of Sorex araneus. Lineage (NCBI taxonomy): Eukaryota > Metazoa > Chordata > Mammalia > Eulipotyphla > Soricidae > Sorex > Sorex araneus. The sequence continues at coordinate 153,667,817 of NC_073306.1, read as the reverse complement.
AATGTAGAGCTCTTACCCCAAGTTAGGGCTATTACCAGAAAATCCCTTTCTATCAGAGATGCCTGTGTGGCAGGCAGCATCTAGATTACAGAGCTGCTGGTCTTCCTCAGATGAGTCATAATGGGAATTCTCAAGCTCCCTTCGAAGCCCCAATCTCTTACCCAATTTACTTTCATTTTAAGGGGTCACCCCAGAAGGCCCCTAGAAGTCCAGGGTCACTCCTAGTGATACACAGTACCCAACTATGATGGCTCTAATTATTTTTCAAATGTATAATGGTTTAAAAATAATTCACACTGAGTAGAAACCATACTTTGAATTGTTATTTGCCCAGGCTTTTGGTCGATTGTGTGCTATTTTGTAATGCTGGGCAAAGGCATAGATCCATAGATCTCAGTCAATCATTCAGTGAAAAGGGTGATCATCTAATGCTCTGAGTGTACAACATTCATTAGGCTAAGTATATTAAATGTATTTCAGCAATATTTTGAACTTTGTTGGTGTTTGGGGGCCACACCTAGTGATGCACAGGCCTTACTCCTGGGTCTGCACTCAGGGATTGCTCCTGGCAGGACTCGGGACCATACGGAGTGCCAGGGATTGAACCTAGGTCAGTGCTGTGCAAGGTAAGCACCCTAACCACTGTACTATCACTCTGGCCCAAAGTATTTTGAACTTTCCATGAGTTCATAGGTACATAACCCCACAGAGAGTGAAATAAGATATGTATAGGTAATTACATAGATGCACACATGTATAAATATGTTCATAATAATGAAATATATACCTAAATAACATTAGTGGCATTATTTCAATAATGCTTCCAGCACCAAAAGTATTTTATAAATGTCTCATGTGTCTCTGTCCTCAGAGATAGGACAATGAGGAAGAAAACATGCACCAGAAAATGATTCCCCATATTTTGTCACATCTTATTTGGGCTAAAAAATGCTATACTCTGGCTCTGGAATCACCCCTCATTTAATTTTTTAGAATGACTCTAAATGTTATTTTTCACCAAAGGCAAGTTTCCTCCTAGAGGCAGCTGGTGAGGAAGTTTAAGAAGTTGACTTTTAAAAAATCAAATTGCCCTGGGCTGAGCCTTCTCCCAAAATCTTGAGCATCTTTAGAATAGGTGATTTTGTCTCTGGAAAACATTCATTTAAATACAAACCACACATTTCCATACACATATTTCAAAAGCCAAAATCCTTAAATTAAGGACATAACTTAGGTTTTTCTTCTTTAAAATTCTTTGAAAGGTGCCTGTCCTCTATTTGGCATCTCTATCAAGACCCCAGCTAGCAAGAACCACCCCTTCCTCCCCCATGCCCTTGTCACGACAGCCTCGAGTTCATTGGGAATACAAAGAAGGAGCTATGTCGCCCACAGCAGCAGTTGGGCCCATGTAATTTAGATTCACGGAGATAATCAGTGTGTGATCATTAAAAGAACACTGTACTGTTTACAGTGCTCAAGCATTTGGGACATGCTCCTTTGTTCATTATACCCAATTAGAAATTTGAATTAAGGTTTCCATTAAGCAAACACTGATCTCTTTTCCCATGTTTATTGTAGAACAGAAGCCAACAAGCCTCTTTAATTTCCTTCCAAGTTTTGTATATGAGTTGCATTGTTGAGAATGGGCTTGGTAATATAATTGTTCTCCCTTTGCATCTGGGCCGATTGGTAGAAGAAAGCACAGATCAGTCAAAAGGCTTCTGAAAACACTAAAACATTTGAAGATACAAAATTCATAAAAAGTGAAAGTAAAAATATTCTTTCTGTACAATGACTTTATAAGTGCTCTTAGAGTATGGTGAATATATCCCTCCTTTTGTAAATAAAAACACATAGATTCATAGTACGGTTCCACTCACTAGCTAGAGAATGCCAGAGAAGTTATTTAACTTCTCTAAGTTGAGATTTTTCTCACTGGTACAATGAGCAGATTGATAATACTCATGTTAACGCCCTCATAAAATTATCATCAATATCAAATGAGGTAACATATATGAAAATACTGATAATGTTTATGATTTAGAATTAACAGTCACATAATCAAATCTCATTGAGGGTAATCTTCAAAGACATAACTAATTTATAATTTGATGCTCCAGAATGCTTCATTATAATACAGTCTAATGTCTCATTGGAACATTTAATCTATCAACAAAGAGCATAATAGGAGGACAGTTCCTATTTAATCATGCAAGAATAATTGTAATAGGAAGGTTACACTTGAAACATCCGCTCCTGGGGGTGGGGGAGGGGATGTATTATGCTTCCGCGTGCAAATTCGCAGAAATGGATCCTTGCTTCTCGTGTGGCATTTCACAATGTTTTTGTCTTGGGAAAGGGGCGGAGCAGAGGCCTCAGAAAAGAGGGACAAATTAGAAAGGTCTCATTTTTTTTCAATTACGAGAGCCAGACTCCAAGGACGGCATTCACAATGGGTCTTACACCGAGACGCTCCCTCCAGAAAACGCTTTAATTATGGGCTGCTGGCATGCGTCCAGGAGGGTGCTGGCTATCTGAGGCCGAGAGGCAGGCGCAGGGCTTTCAGCTGGCCAGATTCAGCAAAGGGAATACCCAGGAGGGGACACAAAGTAATTACCATCATCAAGAGCAATTGCAACAATACCGGAGTTAGGCTCTGGTTGTTCACAAACAGGCAATTCCTTTTCCTGCAGACATTTGTGTTGAACCTCACACAGCTCCAGAAAGGGGGCGGGGAGCAGGGTATAACCTTTTCCTTTCTAATCATCAACATTTAGCAGGGTAAATGTCATCTGCTGTCTGACTTTTCATTAACCATAGAAAATCCCGGCACACGGGCCCTGCACTTAGAGACACACTGTAAAAATATTCTCCAATACTTTCTCCTTTTTTTGTTTTATAAATCAATGATTATATTTCCATGCCCCGCCATTCCATAGGGATTGCCGTAAGATGGCCCAGGCCTACGAGCTTCTCAGCCGACGTTTCTTAAAGGAGAATGATAGGAAGTAAGCAAATTGGGTAACTGTTCTAACGAGGTGACTCAATTTAACTGTCATCGAGAAATGATAAAATAGATTACCAGGGATTTAATGTGAAGACAAGACCCTGAGGATTGGCATGTCAGAAGCAGGAGGTTAAACTGTGTGGGGAAGATTTTCTTCAGCTCATTAGTACTTGAAGTCACAAGCATTTAAGGACCTAAGACCCTTAAGGAGAACAAGCCTGCTTAGCTGCTTCTGCTGAGAGTGATTAGCTGGAATTAACAAGAGCACCACTAGGGATTTCGTCCCAGATCAATTCAACAAGAGAGTTATCCTGACACAGAAAGCTTAGGAAACAGAGAATCTGGTTTTGTAACCCTGCCTACGCGCTCTGCAAGGAGTGTGTACGTCTGGCATTTTCTTTCTGGCAGAGCCGAATGTCACTAGAAAATTATTGAGATAAAAACACATCCACTCTGCACCTGTCACGGAGTCATGTCATGATGAAAAAAATTACCCTGTGGTGCTCGCTTCTGCGGATGTCTCCATTTTATTCTCGGCCTGCCACTCAGGTATTTGTAGCTGCCTGAGCAAATCCCCGTAGGCAGGGTTAATGGTTGGGGGAGGAGGGTGGGAAGTCATCAGTCAACTATTAGCTTCAGCAAGTCTTACCAGTCCGGTTCATTTTGTCAAAGCTGACAATCATACGGTGCATGAAACTTTGCCTAAACTCCACTCTTAAGTGGTCCTTTCCTGAGCCCGGGTGGGTGCCATCTCCTTAATGCATTTAGATACACCCTTCAAGAGATGGTAGTTAAAACACAGGGTCCTTCATGAACTAGTTTCCAACGGAGATGGAATGGTCCACCCAAATCAAATTTCAAGTTTATGATTACAGTTTCCCACAGTTTCAGGTTTCTTTGTTTTAAATATCACTGCGTTTGAGTTCTGCCACCAGCTGACCCATCCGAGATACATCACAAATAGTTGGATTTCAGATTTGTTACCCAAATTCTGAACCCTCATCTCAAAATATGGAGGTAAAGGGAGGGACCCGTCTCACAGGGTTAGGATTGACATAGACCTAAGCGGTGGTTTTCAAATGTGCTAGAGGAGAACAGTGAAGAGATGTGAGTTAAAGCGCAAATCAGGATTACCTGATGGTAGCTCATCAAAAATAGTAATAATCGTCATGATGACTAAGTAATACCAGGGAGTGAAATTTTTATATCATTGATAGTTTCCTTTAAAGAAAAAAGGGCATGGTGAAGAAAAATATTTGAATCATTAGATAAGTCCGTGAGTTGCGGTGCAGTTAACTATTCATAATACTATTAGAGAAAAGATTGCATCTATCTGTATTCTCAGCGGAAAAATAGACTGTCTGCAAAACTATGAGGCTTATTAGAAGCCTATCAAGGGAACACAGAATTGAAAAGGCTTTAATACCAGGCTTCAGATGTGACAGGTAACAATGATTCTCCTCAAACAAACTTGGATAAGGATCCTCTATCGCCTGTTCTAGACAAGATTGACCTGGTCTCTGCAATGGCTTGGTCATGCTTAGCCCAGTTTTAGCAAGAATCCTGCTGAATAATTCTAAGAATTCTTCTCAAACTTGACATTTGATTAAGTTCCTCAACACTTTCTTTTCATGTGTAAGTCCTTTGCTTTCTTTGGCAAAAAAAAAAAAATGTTACATCATTAGCAAGAAATTTCGTATTCTTGATGTTGCCTCATTTTAACTTTCCACCCACTGCCCCCCACCCCCATGGGTATTTTTCCTACCTAAAAATATCCATCTCTATTTGATGTATTTGGAGGCACTCCCCTCTCTCTTTTTAATTGCCACAATCATGATCCCAATTGCAGTGATCTTGAATAAACTCTGTCTTATCTTTCTAACAACTGTCAGAATAATCTTTCTTTAACATGGGAAAGAAGGCTGCATAGGACAAAAATAAACACCTTTGAGCAAGCAGCTTTCATTATCCCACAAGAAGGACCACGTTGGCTATTTCCCAATTTCTTTGCACCACTTGTTCCCAATTGGAAGTCAGGATGGAAGAAGCAAATTGGCTCAGATAAGGCTACCACCACAACCTAGCTGCCGGAGAGGTCAACTTTGCCTCTAGATCTGATGGAAAGAAAAAGAAGGAGGTGGATCTTTTCCAAACTGGATGTAAATGCTGGACAACCACAAAGATTCCTTATTCTTAGGTGGGCTTTATGTGACAGATGCTTTTTATATCCCATTTAATTTCATCCTTAAAATCGCCAGGCAAGAAGTATTATCCTGCCTACATGACAGATGAGAAACAGTGGGGACTCAGAAAAAAGTCAATGCCTTTTTCAAGGATTCTATATCATACCTCGCACTATCCTGGTTCGTCTAATTTGGTCTTTCCACACCATTCAGTTATTGCCCATCTAAATTAGCCTAAGCTTTGGGTCCATGGTTGAATGGAATAATGAATGAATCAAAAAAGAACCTTGTAACTCAACACAAAAGGGAAGGAGAGTGATGGGGAAGAAAGGTCAGGGTTTGTATTTTCTTCTGTGGATAAAAGGCACACTGTCTCCTTTGCTGGTCCGTACTTCACAGGAAAAAAAGAACAGCACTGTCTCATGGAAGGATGCATGTTCTGGGGGTTCAACCCCCACCATACACTGTTACAAGAACAGTATCCCACCTTGGGACATGGAAATTATGTTATCACCTCTTGGTGCCCTGTGAACCTATCCAAGTTGAAGTTCTCTGTGTCATGAATATTTATGACTCCTATTTGGAAGCACCAATGTGAAACTGTTACACTCCAGGCTAAAACCAATCAAAAAAGGCTTTTTCTCCTGTCTAGAGATATTTCTTCCCTGAAAGTTGGTGACTTTCAAAGCAATAATAGAAATTGCCGATTATGCTTTATTTTCTGATGTTTTAGCCATGTTTAGCACATAGGATCACACCATCAAATGGGTAAGAATTGTTCCTACTTCACATCTAAAATTTTTTCATTGATGATGGCAAATACTTTTTCTTTAGCCTTATTGAAAGAGTAGAATGTTAAGTAAAAAGATTAAAAAGACTCAGTCAGCAGAATCTCCTGACCCCGTGCCGGGCTGTCTTCATCAGAGCACCTCGAAGGGTGGCGGGTTGAGTTTCCTCTCCACCCCAAGCAGAACCCTGGCAGCTGAAAACCTCCAGAACCCAACAACAGCCTCACTCACAGCCACTCTCCACATGCTCGGATGAGCCTCACCCATGAAGGAATCGTCAGAGGAGTCCAGGTATGCGAGACCCGTTGCTGAGATCTCCAAGCCTGCTAGGATTGGGACTGGGCCTCCTCCACTCAGGTCCCCAGTTTTCCGGTAGCTTGGCAGTCGCACCCACAAACTGCCCCAGGCCCCATGTAATCTCATCAACAGCCAAGATCCAGAGACTGTAAAATAAAGCTCCCAGAAAAGAGAAATGCAGTATTCCCAGTATTCGACCTCACGACCTCTTATACTCTAGCCCACTGATGTACCTAAAGTAGCACACATTTATTTGGTTTTAACATACTTTCTATATATTCTTATATATGGGCTTAAATGGCTCCACAATAAAATACAACAACCTTCACACTTTCCTCTTATTGTGGTGGGAAGATGTTCTCTGTGGGGTGGGTGTTTAAATATTATCTGTAATGAATTGTTGTGAACTAACTTTATTAAAATAAAATGTATGAAAATGGCAAAAAAAGGAATCAGTCAAGTAGGATCTTTGCACAACTATTTACTGAGTATCTTAGAGGAAGTTACTTAACCCTTCTGAACTTAATTTTCTCCATCTTTAAACCTGTAATAATAATGACATAGACTTCTAGGGCTATAATGAGAACTTTTCATGGTCATAAGCATCCAATAGAATTATATTTATCTTAATTTTACAAAAAGAACTTAGAGAAAATAAGTTTTTCCTGCATAGATAATAAACAGCAGTCTTAAAACCTTATCTTTGATTCCAAATATGGAACATTTTCCATCATAACCTTCACCTTATATTTACTATACAGCTTCCAGTTAGTTTTTATATACTATGTTGCTGATCTATTTTTATTCTTAAATTCATGACAAAGAAGAGATTTTTAAAAGTAAGAACCTCTCTATTATAACAGATTTGCAGTCTCCAAACGTAGGTATTTTCTTCCAGTAAGAGTCCCTGTTTGCTGGACACATCTCTAAAATTTCTCCTTTCTTTTAGTGTCTTGTTAAGAATGTATGTCTCTTATCTGCAATCCAGAATGTCTCAGATTTTTATTTTTTTAGTGGTCTTTTGAATTGACTCTTATTTTTCTGCCTCATACAATTGCCTGAGTTGTATTGTCCCTAGATATGGTCTTTTTTGTTCAAGTACAAAAGATATCCACTATTCATAGGTTCATGAAAGAATTGGGGAGGAGAGGCAGGGAGTGGGAAAACTGTGTGAAGAGACACAAATTCAGTGCATAACAAATGGGAAATGTTTATGTCCTCCTGTTGGGGAAAAAAATTTAGTTACCAAAAAATCTAAAAGGTAAGCAAATTCTGGGCAGCATTAAAGACATTACAAATTAAGGGAAATCTAAGCACTTAGAATGTGAGCTAAAAGAAACCTAAAGATGACTTTATTATATTGCAAAAAAGCGACCGGCTCATTGATTCTGTTTTGTTTTGGTTTTGATGAGACTGTGTAAATTCATAGTGAGGTGAATGTGGGTTATTCGTCCTCTAGGTAAGCAGGGGTTCTCCCAAGCTGGCCTGGAGAAATGCTGCCCTGTGTGACACCTCCCCAAAAAACATGCTTCATTTTACAAAGCCAAATGACACCTGGAAGGTGCATGAACCTTGGGTTCAAACTTAGACTTTAAAAGGAGCTGGCGTGATAGTACCACTGAGGACACCACAAATCATCTCTGAGTACAGAACCAGGAGTTAGCTCTAAGTACCACCAAATGTGCCACCCCCCCCCCACAACAAAAAACTGACACAGCTCTTCAGTAGCCATAAGAGTGGAGATAATTATACCCATCTCATGGGATTAGATAGCAATGAAATTAGAATAAATCAATTTAGAAACAACAAATCCTAGTTTTAACCCAAATATTAAACTTGTCGTGGTGGATACTAAGTATGTAGCTATGGATACATTCTCTTTGTCAGTATCTTTTCATAATTATATGAGTTTATCATCATAACCCTGTGCCTTAGATAAACTAGAAATTGACTATAAACTAGAATTAAACTGAAAATTAATCCATCTCTATGGAAAAATAATGAAAGAGAATTTTTGGAGCTACCAGAGATCACAAGTCAGCTGGTAACAAAGACCTAAGCCTCTTTTGAGGTTATGTATGTTCTGCTTTGAGTCCCCTGTTTGTCTGAGTGCCGTGTAACATACACTTGCTACATGTACCTAGTGGCACAGTCACCCACAGCTCCTGAGTGCTCAGCTCCCACCTGTCTTCGTTTCCATTTATTCTTTTTCATTCACGACAATGATTCTTCCTTGTGCCTATATTACCTCTTTTCCATTATTTATTTTGAGGGCAATGATTAATATAAGTGCTAATGTGAATCTCTATTTCCTTTCAACGTATCTCTTTTCAAAACATTCCATCAAAGTAATGTTTCCAGTATTAAATATATGTATAGCAAGACAACTAGACATATGTTAAAAAGGTATTTATCACTATCTTGGCTCTGGTCTGATCTTAGAGATTTATTTCAAGCTGAAAAATTTTAGGTGTTAAAAAAAATGTGCATGAAGCCAATTAGTAAACATAACGAGCATTTTAAATATGCTTTTGGTTTAATCAAGATAGAAATCAAGTCATATTATCACTCAAATCAAAGTAAAATATTGTGTGGTTTGAGGGAATTTTAAAAAACTACTTTTCTAATTGTATTTCTAAGGCCCAGAAATACTAAGTATTTGTAATTGGTAAAAAATTTGCATATATAGTATATGTCAATCAAATCTATTCAACAAACTTACAAAGTGCTCCGTAAGTCAAAGTTTCAAAATATTATAAAACTATTGCAATCTTAATAAAACTAATATATACACATACATATATATGTATGTATAATATATTGAATAATCCTTATTTGCTAGGTGTGGTATTAAACACTTTGCATTATATTTTTTCTTTAAAAACCGTTACTTTATCTTGGGGTCAGAGAGATAGTACAGTGAGTCTGGTACTTGCTTTGCTTATAGTTAACCTGGGTTAGATTCCTGGCATCCTATATGATGCCCTGAGCAGCACCAAGCATGATTTCTGAGCACAGAGCCAGAGTAAGCCCTAGGTATTGCCAGGTATAGCCCCAAAACAAACAACAACAAAGTCAAACTATTCTAACCATGCTCCCTAAAACATGGTAATATTTTTTAATGTACAATAGCATTCGTCCTCTGTTCACTTTAAATATAAAGTCAAATCATTTAAATTAATGGCTAACAATGAAGGTCTCACCTCAAGTAAGTGGAGAATAAAGGACAAAAGTCCGTGACTATCACACTAATCTTTCAAATGCTTTTCTTAACTGATACAGTCAATAATTCTAGTCACAATTATTTATTGAGACCACTTACATTCTCTGTAGGGCTTAAGACGCTGGTGATTGAGAAGTAAGCAAGAAGGACAATTCCATCTTACAATATTTAGAATTGGGAGTGGAGGAAAATCAACTCCTGAACAAGACTACTGTGGACTGTGAAACACACTGGAAAGAACAGGAGAAGAGAGGAGTGAGTGGGAAGGTGACCGATGGACCCCAGGAAAAGCTCTGTAATGCCTTACTGGGGCAGTGATGCTGAAACCAGAGGCGGAATGACAAGTTAGCTGACCCTTTGGGACTAGCAAGCAAGTGAAAGATCTTCTGAAAAAATGATAGAAAGAGAAGATATTTTTAGGGAAAGAGGATGCTTGCCTCCACAAAAGGGTGCAAGTAAGAATTTTCCAACGTAAGAGACCTAGAATTCTTTGGCTTTATATATCTTTTCCTTGGATGTGGGGGCCTTTGCCATTTTGAGGCTGTCTGAAGTTTGCAACTCCTCTGATAGCTCAGGCGCTATCTGCATTCTACCATTAAGTCTTTTGCTGAGTTGTGGTCAGCTCGCTTCTAGGTCCTGTGTCCTGGGAACAGAAACCTGCTGACATACCCTGGAAGGGCAAACACGGGGCACTTGTCTCCCCATTGTGGCTGCCTGAGAGATTTATGGCTTGCGTTTCCTAGTGGGTCCTAGGCTGGCTTCCTGCATCCTGCTTGTGCCTGCAAATAAGGAATCTGTTAAAGGGCTGGAGTGATAGGACAGCGGATAAGACAATTGCCTCACATGTGGCTGACCCAGGTTTGACTCCATAGAGTCCCCAAAGACAGCCAAAAGTGATCCTCAGCACAGAGTCAGGAGTAAGTGCTGACAACTGCCATGTGTGGTCCCAAAGCCAAACAACAGAAGAACAAGGCATCTGTTAAAACAGTCTGGTTTATAACTGTGTCATCCCTCACCCTGACAATAGAGGTTTTGTTATCTCATACACAAGGTTTTTCCACCCCATCACACAAGGGTCCTATAGGCAAATTCTTCTATAAAGCCACACCTCCAGAGAGATGCTGGGAGGTCAGAGAAACCAAATGAAGACCAGGACAAGTGGCATAGGAAGAGGAGAAGCAAGGAATAAATCACATGACAACATGTCATATAAAAACTTACTAAGCAGTGCAAACACTACCATGGAAAATACCTGCAAAAGACACTGCTATCAAGTATCCTTTAAGGGAAAGATTTTTCCCAAAGATGAATGAAAGATGTATTTTTCTATTTCAACAGAAAATAAATTCATTTCTAATATGGTATCCCAGTTGTTCTTTTTGTTTGTTTGTTTTGCTTTTTGGGTCACACCCGGCGATGCATAGAAGTTACTCTTAGCTCATGTACTCAGGAATTACCCCTGGCGGTGCTTGGGGGACCATATGGGATGCTGGGAATTGAACCTGGGTCAGCCACGTGCAAGGCAAATGCCCTACCTGCTGTGCTATCACTCCAGCTCCCATTGTGCAACTTTAAGTTATATAAAGCATTGATTTGATACATATAATTGTCACAAAATCATCTTTTTAGTGTTAGCTAAAACTCTATACATTTAATTTACAAATCCACTGAATGGCCTTTTTATATCCTTATAATTTGAAGATTATTTTTTCAAGTCTTTTAGTGAAAAAATACAAAATAAGGGAACAATTTTGTATTTATTGTTTTGACCTTTGGAATTTCCAGGCATAAGATAAAAGTACTCACTGGTCTTAAACAACTTACCCTTTAAAATGAATAATTCAGTGGTACTTGAGGATTTTCACAAAATTGTTTAATTGTCCACATATCAAGACTAGTAGGCAGAGTAAGGAGTTTCAATTTTATTTGAAGGATAGCAAGAAGTCACTTAAGCATCTTAAGCAGAAATCATTTGTCTTTTTCACAGTAATGTCCTGACTCTTCTTTCCTCACCTTCTGTGCTCTACCACCTACTAGCTGAGAAAACCAAACAATGACTAAATCACCTAAGTCTTCAAGTATTGATTGAACTTATTACTCAGATTCTTCCTCGTAATCACATTAGGCAAAAATCCGCTGTTGTATATATGGTGTCCTTTCTCATCTCTGCACAAAGCTTTAGAATTGCTATTGACCTTTGGCCTTATTTAGTAGCCCTATCACCTAAGAGTCTGACCAAATATCTCTTTCCTGATATGCTAAGTTTCAGTTAGTTCACTCTACACATAGAAACCTCTATTTTACGTACATTTTCATTACAAAATTTTTATTACATCATGATGAGATATTAAACAATGTAAACAGACACCTCCAGTTACTCTAATAGAAACACTCTTTCTCTAAAATTAAGTTGATTCTTTTTGCATAGAACTATTTTTCTTACAAAGCATAGAGAGAGGATACAATTCCAGCACAGGAATTTGTAGAACACATGTAGTCTCCCTAACTTCAAGATGATAATACTCCACTCTGCAAAGTATGAGCAAATCTGATTCTGCTTCTTTCAATCTTAGTTTTTACTTACATTTTGATGATACTCATAAACTTTATCTTCACAAAGCTATTTTTAGTATTTTCACTAATTTTACATTAATTTCTAAGGCCTAGCGAGCTACCCGTGACATATTCGAAATGCCAAAAATAGTAACAACAAGTCTCACAATAGAGATGTTGCTGGTGCCCACTTGAGCAAATTGATGACAACAGGATGACAGTGCTACAGTGCTATTTTATTCTAAAATATTTTTATTATATCCTGAAAAGAAATCTTTTACCCATGAGCAATCACCCCTAATTCCCCTCACTCCAGCTCCTGGAAAACACAAGTCTATTTTTGTTCCTTTTGTGGATTTGCTTTATCTGGATATTTTCTATCAATGAGGCCATACAATATCTGGCCATTTTTGGTGTCTGATTTGGCAGCTGATCTCAAATTTTAAGGTTCACCATGTCGTAGCACAAATCAGAGCTTTATTGCTTTGAATGGTTGGATAATATTGAGTCTGTGGCTATGCCACATTTAGCTCTTTCATTAGTCAGCAAATAGGTAATTATTTCTACTTTTTGAATATTATGAATAATGTGCTAAGAACATCCCTGTTCATGTTTCGACAGTGATTGTATGATGGTACTTCAATTGGACTGAAAACAATAGAATTGCAGGATTATATGGAAATTCTACATTTTTATTTTAGACTCTGTCAAATTGCTTTTCTAAATTGGCTTTACATTGTACATTTTTACAAGCACTATATGAGAGTTTCCATTTCTCAACTTTCTCACAAATACTTGTCCTATTTATTGCCTTTCTTACTGCCATTCCAGTAAGTGTGAAATGGTGT